>NW_008649003.1:113921-125398 GCF_000247585.1 Phytophthora nicotianae INRA-310 | reverse complement strand
AAACCATGTCCCCCAGCGTTCGCCAAGGTACTGAGTTGTGAACCACGATGCATATTCCTTTTCTTGTTTAGTGATCCAGAATGTCGTACATTTTTCCGCCAATGCGAGAAACTGCTGAGGAGAACGAGCTAATTCGAGCTCATGGATATTCTTATCAGCATGATTGCCATAGAACGTTGGATCTCGCAACAACCCGGATTTTTCATACGCTTTACGATATAGATGTGGGTAGCAGTTCAGAATGCCAATATTCGGCCAAATCGCTTTGTAGGCGTTTGCGATGTATGTAGCGTGGTCTTGACTTCCGTACTTCAATGTCAACGTGCAGTCAAAGTATTTTGCAGCGAAATCCACAGTGGTTGTGAACATGGTTTTGTAAGCGTACTCGTGTTCGGTTCGCACGAACATATACACCCACGGTACGAAGGATCGTCTGTAGGTACGGTTGTCGTAGACACCACAAGCCGTCCCGAAACAGACCCGTGTCCATCGATCTACAAGACATTTAGAGAAGTTAAGTTAGAAAAATAAAATAAAACGCTACAAATAAGTAAAAAAAAGAGAAACATATACTGAAATTCGATTCGATATGTGCCGTCGGTCAAACCGACAACTCCGTCGGTATTTTGTGCCTCCACCGATTAGTACACATGACGAAAGATGCGCCTTGGCGTAAAAATGAAACCAAACGAAGTAGCTTCTTTTCTATCCTTGTCGGTGAAAGTGTGGTCGAACGTATTAATTCTGAATACGTTCGACCACACTTTCACCGACAAGGATAGAAAAGAAGCTACTTCGTTTGGTTTCATTTTTTTCAGAACGACAAACGTACATTTGCCAAAAAAAGACTTGGAATTTCAGAATGAATATGATGTCATTCTGAAATTCCAAGTCTTTTTTTGGCAAATGTACGTTTGTCGTTCTGAACATCAAAGTCTCCCATCCAACCGAAGAAAACGTCAGGATCAGTGCACATCCGTGGACTTGCCCACTCCATCATGACAGTGGAATTCGAAGTTTCCTAAGCATGTTTACTGCTTTTTTTCAGCGAAGCCTTGCGGTTTTTGAGCATAATCTCGTCCGGGATCTTCGCCTGCTTCACTTTGTTCTTCTTATACTTTTTCAACAAAAGCAGTCGAATGCGATTGCGTCCCGCACCTCCTCTCAGCATACAGGACACAGGCACTCCGATATTAGTGGTGGGCCAATACAACTGTGATGTGTGAGGAGGGTCGTTTTTCTGTGGTGTGTGGGAAGGGTCATTTATAAGCGTGGGTGGTTACATTGAGCAACTGCTAGTGGTTGTTTCGAATAATTATAGTAAGATACCATCAGCCGGTTTGCTCAGAGTGAGCGTCCTCATCATCTGATTGTATCACATGGTATTAGTAGAGGTCTTTAGCAAAACCGAAAAAAAAGGAATTTTCCGGTTAAATCATATGACTTTTCACCTAACCATAACCGAACAGTCCAAACTTCCAGTCGAACAATTCAATTCGAACCGAACAAAACAGCGCTTTTTTACGGTATAGAGTGATCAAACTCCAGTTGGAGTGTTGTAACTAAAATCACTCCTCTCATAGGTTAATTTGACGCCTTGAGAAAACTCAGCAGCAGCTTTACGTACACCATGAATGCAAACGAGGCCCACATACTTGACAGTGAGCTGGCTTACTACGCTCGATCGCTAACAAGAGGAGTGACACGAAATTTTAAGGACGTATACCTGCTACAACGCTGGATTGCTGCACAGGGCATGAGCCGCCATGTCGAAGTATCAGCTCTATTTGCTGAGCTTTCGTCTGGATTCGTCCAGGAACCACGAGTGAGGGTGCCGTTCAACCTCAATGCTCTTTCTGACATCGAATGTCAAAGGTTTTTCAGATTCGACAAAGCTGAGCTGTGCATTTTGGTGGACATCATGCAGATCCCTGAAGTGATAACACGTGAGCGAACGCACGCCACAGCGATGGAGGCTCTGTGCGTTGATCTGTACAGACGTCTATGCTGATGCTATTTTTAACGCTGAAAGTCCATACACAAATATTTGGTGCTTCATTGATGGCACAGTTCATGGCATCTGTAGGCCAACACCTCGTCGCCGATTTCGAAAGAAAAAATGGTTGAATCAGCAGTCTATGTATAATGGACATAAGAGGAAGCACGCAGTCAAGTTCCAAACTCTTGTTACACCTGATGGAATGATATCGCATTTGTTTGGCCCATTTCCTGGACGGAATCATGACATCAAAATGTACAGAGAATCAAATCTACCAGCTATTATTCGTGCTGATAAACGCTTTGAGCGTTATCGGATTTTCGATGACTGTGCATACGGACGTGACGGCGTGATGTTAAGCCCATTCGAGGGTGCTCTCGCCAATTTAACATGCAATCAAGTTCAAAAATAATGCTAATATGAGCAAGCTACGCGTCTCAGTGGAATGGTCGTATGCTCAGATTGTTAATTACTGGAAAGCTCTTGATGCAAAATCAAGTCTGCGTGTCGGCTCTCAGCCGGTTGGAACCATGTATCGTGTCGGTGTATTAATGACGAACTGCATTACCTGTTTCCGGGGTGGTAACACTGCTAGCGATTACTTTGGTGTGAAGCCTCCTTCTATCACTGAGTATCTGAGTGGAAGTTTGGATTATCCGGTCTCGCCGTAGCTGCACTAAAGAGCTTCGCACATTGTAGAAGGAGTTCACGATTACCGGCTTGAATACATTCTTCAGAACGCAATCTCTCTTCAGCTTGTTGTTTTTCAAATTGAAGCCGTGCTTCAAATTGATGCTGGTGTTGCTCTAACTCACGCGTTTTGAGTTCAATTTGCTCTTTGTGACGCTTTGCTTGCCGCTTTACTTCGTCTAAAAACGCATTCGATCGTTTGGGTGTAGACCGACTTGAGGTCGAAACCTGTGATGGAACCGCAGATGCTAAACTTGCGATGCTCTCAGTTTTACTCTCACTACTCCGTTCGTCAGAAGACGAGCGTTCCGTGTCGTAGTTTGGACGTTGCGATCTTTGGAGCTTGCTCTCGTTGATAAGGGCAGCAGCACTGTTAGCTAGATCCTCCTCCTTCCTAGTCTTAGCCGATTTCTTGGCCTTCTTTTCGTCTAAATACATGCGCTCGAGTTCAATGTAATCACGGACGAGTCCATTTAGATCGTTGTAGTGACTTCGGATGTTGACTGCATGAAGGTCTTCTTCTACACCAATGGCACGTGCGGATGATAGCTCGTCGGCCTTAAATTTGGCCTTGAGCAGATTGAGACGATCGGGAACTTGCTTCACGTTGAGTTGAACCTGTATGGCACTAGATACTCCTTTGGCAACTTCCTCCCAGACATGTCCTGTCGTACCTCGCTTTGCTGAGAAGGGCTTTAGGCGGATGAGCTCCCGCATTAGCTCTTGGTCGTGTTCAAGCTTGAATCGGAAAACCATTCGTCTGTTCTCTTCGAGAAAAATGGTGAAATAGTGAGCAAGGCAATGGTTTCACACAATTATAATTTTAGGGTGAACTTGATGCTATTTGTAGGGAGCAGCATATGTTTTTAACCGAACAGTACAGCTCGTGCTAAAGCAAGTTTGATGTCTTGTCAGGTGGGTTTACTTTCCGATCGAAAATTGAACAAACTGCTCGGAATTTCCTATGTATCGGTTTCCATCTTTTTTTGTAGCGGAAATAAGCTTAATCCTTCGTGAGTTCGACCCCGCAAGAATAGACTCCACACTCGTAGGTGAAGGAGTGTAGGCTACATTCGTAAGATGCGAAGTTACTCCAGGGTTTCTTCTTGCATAGAAACAGAAGTCCTGGCCCGGGTAGGATGCGATCGTTGTACCGCACAAGATCAAGATCACTATCGTCAACTACGACATCACCACCACGAGACCACTATCGTCACCTCCCTACCGTAGCCTTATCGTTCTCTCGATCATGAATTACGACACTCGATCGTGTGTATTTTCAAGGTAGTGTGAATCCTCATCGGCTTCGGCTTGGGCTGTAGGTGCGGCTACACGTACTGCGACATTAATGAAGCAGTGCTATAACTGGAGTGATACGCTCCAGTGGGCAATGTGTCGGCTTCGGTACCAGGTGCGGTTCTTGGTGGGCAAGTCTTATGGCACATCCACCCAATGCAGTGAACTCTTTATCGACTACACTTCAATTCTCGTAACACATCAGACATGTACCTCGAGCTCACTTGCTATATCCATTCCTCCGCCCATACAACTAAACGATGGCCACTACAGTAGTGTAACACGGCGATGGGTCCTGCTCCATGTCCATTGATGACCCGAGATTTCGATGACTCTTGTCATCTTCGATAGTACCACAGGTACCACCACAGCTTTCAGCATACCGTCTCCTCTCACTACGGTCAACTTCTACCTGCACCTTCGACGCATTGTCGACTTGCTGGTCATGGTTCGAATGGAATTCTCACTTGTCAATCTACCGCCAACAGGCAAAGACCTCCGACACTACCACCTGCCATGGCGACGGAGACTCCGAGAGCGCAGAGCAACGCTGCATTCGAGAACTTTGAAAAGGCCTCTCCCAATGTGGTCCCCAAGGTCGAAGAGGTCAAGCCTCAACGCCGGTGGTGCTGCAGCCAGAAGGTCTGGGCTATCACACTCATGGCTATGGGCTCTTTGACCGCCATACTGGGCATCCTGTACGGCACCGCGTTGCCCGCGTACGTCAACAAGGCCGTGAAGGACCAGGTTCTGCGCTGCTCCGACTCTGAAGTAGCCGAAGAGGTCTTCCTCGACCCGTACGGTGACTGTGACGACTGCTCGCCCTACTACGTGTCCGTGTATATGCTCAATGCCACCAACGCCGAGGACTACCTAGCCACCAATGCCAAGCTCAAAGTCCAGGAGATGGGACCCTACGTCTATCGTCGTCGTGAGATCAAGCTGGACGTGACTCTGTCGGACGATGCCTCCACCGTCACTTACAAGACGTACACGTACCACACGTACGAACCGACCAAGAGCTGTGACGGCTGCTCTGACACGGACGAGATTGTGAGCTTCGACACCGGGTACTTCAGCGTCATCGCGGCGACGGGCGGCGAGTTCAACCTGCTCGCTAGTATCGCAGCTCAGTCCTTCGCTGCGAATGCAACCTTGAGCGAGATGCAAGAGATCATCGCCCAGTACGGCGAACAGATGATGCGCTGGATGAACGGCCTCAACTCGCTGGATCCGGCGGCCATGAAGACGGTGACCAACAACAGTGCCGTGCTAACCGTCCTAACCTCCGGTCCAGCAGCCATCGCCGACCTGGATCTGTCTGGATTCGTCTACAACGGCCTGTTCGTCAAGCGCACGGCGTCGCAATGGGCGTTGGGTTACCCGAGTCTGTTGGCCGGCCTCATTCTGGGCGCCAACTACCTCAACACTTGCGTGCCCAGTATGAACGCCCAGTGTGCGTCCTGCAGTGGAGATGAGTGTTTGGCCATCTCTGCGGCCTGTTCGCAGTGCACCAGGGGCGCGGCTCTACTGGCGGTGAATAACGTCACCTGTGGCATCATTGAATCCATCTACGCCGCTGAATACGGCGAGACGGAGGCTGCCACTGTTGTTGGCACCACGTGCAAGTTGTGTGAGAACCTAGGTCTCTGTGCTGCACCGCTGCCCGGTATTGTCGAGAGCTCTGGCTTAGACTACTCACAAGCGGCACCGGACGCGTCGTCACTCCTAGACTACGTCAAGCGTACAGGCTGCGACGATCTGACCAAGATCGGAACGTACGTCGAGTACAACGGCTTCACCGTCGCGCCTGTGTGGGCGGATCTGGGCGAACGTCGTAACCCGACGCTGGCTGAGCTCAGCGCGTTCTCTAGTTACGCCAACTGCGAGTCTCCCGTTGCCAACGTCACTTGCTTCCCAGTTTCCGGGTCGGACGGCGCGGCGCTCAAGCCTGGAGGTGTCACCATCAACGGTATGGCCAAGCACACCACCGCCGACTCGTTCAACTCGTACACGGGCTCTATCAAGATCTACACGACAATCGAGAACACAGACACGGAAGTCGACTTCAACGGCGTCTCGCTGCATCGCTTCGGCACTCCGAGCGACACCTTCAACTACACGGAGGAGAACGCCAAGCTTGGCACAGGCGTCCCCGTTGACGGTCTGCACCAGCTGAGCTTCGTCACGGGTTTCCTCACGTACATGTCCGGTCCGTTCTTTATCTTCAGCAACACGTCACTGCTGGAAGCTGTGGAGATGACCAACACCAACGGCACAGTGGTGACGGCCGACAACATGTACGAGTCGGACGGAAGTCTCGTCGAGAGCTTACACAGTGCGTATGGCACGTTCGTGGACATTGAGTCAGGCACAGGCCAGACCATGAGCGCTCGCAAGCGCTCGCAGATCTCGTACGCTGTGGCTGCCTCGAGTGTCGTACCCAACGCGTCCATGAGTGACTTGGTGTGGCCGACGCTGCCGACGGAAGTGGTACTGCCCACGTACTGGGTGGAGGAGGCTGGTGAGGCCAAGGACAGCGTTCTGGACACGTTCAAGAGCACGCTCACCCTCGTCAAGACGTTCCTGCCGGGTCTCATCGTGCTCATCATCGTGGGCGTCTTGGAGGTCGGCGGAGGCGTCTTCCTCTGGCGTCGTTACAAGCAGAAGCTCGAGGTGCTGCGCTACGGCAGCGTCATATGAGCGACGAACGGACAGCACGGAAGCGAACCGATGTATATCTTCATGTAAAAAGTCTGAAAATTAATTCCTAATTCACTTGTCAATATTCGCCGGCATTCCTGGTGTGTTGGACACTGCCAAAGAAGTCCAAGCGGCAGCTGAGGCATGCGCTTCATTAAACGAAGGGAGCTCTTACGAGCACAAATAGCTCTGTAGCGCCAGTGTTAGCTGAGGTGGTGCCGTACGTCTACAGCCGAGATAGTCGCGGGATAAGAAACATCCGATCTCGAGGAGAGCTGTTGGTGGTGCTGGAAACGACGTGAGCAGACAGTCTTCATAATTCAAATTATCGCGACATCAAGAGGACAATAATTGGACAATGGACGAGTGTTGCAGCGCCTGCTGGAGCGCGATCTGCGCTGGATGCTGCATCACGTGCTTCGAAGCGACCTGTTACCCAGTCTGCAACGCCTGCTCGAGGTGTTGCTGCGGAGATCGAGGCTTCTCATGCTGCACTGGACAAGATAACGCGTACAGACGGCGGAGCTCCGACTCGTATGGTCGAGCCGACTCTCCACCTCCTGAGATCGTTGCGGTGCCGGTCAAGATGCAGCCGGTTACACCTGGAGTGGCCAACAACTTCGAGCCCGTGCGGCAAGTGTAGAAAACTCGCTAATGCAAATACACAAAGATGACCGAGTTGTTCTTCGTAGGCACTTTATAACGCCGTAGACTAAGACTATATCTACGTCGTGTGTTCAGGAATTGATAGCTCGAAGCCTCTGGATTGTCAAAAGTTATTCACTCAAGCTGCCACGCTTTCCAGAAGTCCGTACTCGCCAATGGAGTTGGACACCTCCTACAGCGACACCAAAGAACCCACGTCAACGCCTGCATTATACAGTACGAAGTCAAGTAATTGAAGCCTTACCAGGAGCGTCGGCCACCGCCCAGTCTCCAGCTTGGAGAAGATCAAGTCGTCTACAGTCGTCACGCAGTCAGTATTGGCCCAGCAAGCACTGAATTCCACGTCACGTACCGTTGAAGTAGATCTCGAACGCCCCCGATGCCGTCAAACTACTGGCAGCAGTCCCCATGAACATTACAATGAAGAAGGCCGCGATGCGGTTGTCCCGCGCCCAGCGCAGCATCGTCATGTCCACGCCTAGAGCAGGCAGTATCTGACACTCCAAGTCAGAATCTCCACATCTAACTCTCCACACCTTTCAATTGCACTCACATATTCCCCAAACAACAGTAAAATCATCGCCGTCGCCTGTGCGTAGCCCAAGAACTGGGCTAGCATCTACAGTACATCAGGTCAGTATCGTCCTCCTCGTGTCCGTCCACCTTGCAACAATATATCACCAACCGTTTTGTATGGGTCCACTTCGTAATTGGCGCCGTAGACCCTGTCCACCAGATGCGGGAAAGTGTCTTCCAGGTACGTCTTGATCTGGTTGAAATTCTGCTGGTAGCCGCACGCCGTGCAGTACAAAATGTTCACCCGGTCGTCCGCAATGTTACGCTGCAGGTTGCGCTCCTTGGATGCTGCCGCCTCCTCTGCCTTCGCAGCGACATCGAATACTGACTCAGCGGGGGCGCCATGCGTGGCCGTAAACGGCTTCAGCACTGCCACACTCAGTGCCACCAGCAGCAGAATGCGCTGCACGCCGAACGTCATCGTGCTCTAAGCCGCAGTGTAGTTTTACGCCCGCAATAAAAGTCTTGGCTATTATCGCTAATTTACAATTAACTGGTGTCTATATAAATAATTAATGCACATTGGTTTGGTTAGATTTGTAGTTTTCCGAGCAAGTTTTGTGTACACTTCAAGTGGCTCACTTTTGATTTCGACCGCCAAAAAGCTGCAGAATAATGTGCGACTGCGAGTGTGGGGATGAGGGCGTATCGCCCACGCGGCGGGAGAGCGCATACGACATGATCCGCGTAGACGCTGCCGTCGAGCTGGTGCTACAGCAGACACAACCGCTCGAAGTTGTGGCAGTTCAGGCGCACGAGGCCGACGGATTCGTGCTGGCCGAGCCCGTTCTCAGCGTCGTGAGTCGGCGTCAGATATCAACATAAGGCAGCACTACCATACCCTACTAATACTACCAATATTGTAGGAGCCGTTGCCTCCTTTCCGGGCGAGCATCATGGACGGCTACGCAGTCGTCGCAGCGGACGGAGTGGGCACAGTACGTTCTGGCTCACCAGAAGCCTCCACTATGGAGATCTGACCTTGTGATAAAGTTCCCTGTAGTAGAGCGAATAGCGGCGGGGGACATGCCATCGAGTGCGTTGAAGCATGGTCAGGTATCGTACATTACGACGGGATCTCCCGTTCCGGACGGGGCCGACGCTGTTGTGAAGATCGAGGACACGAGCAGTGTCGAAGGCAGTGAGAAACCTGAGCGAGAAACCGCAGTTAACATCTTGAAGACGGTGAAGGCGGGGCAGAACATCCGTCCCATCGGATCCGACATCAGTCCGGGCGAAGTGCTGGTGGACGCACACGAACTCGTGTCACCTGCTGAGATTGGACTAATGGCGACGGTGAGGATAGAGAAGGCTTTTTTTTAGTGTATGGTAGTATTAACGACGTGCTGCTTGATGCAGGCGGGAATCACTGAAGTGCAGGCGCACCGGAAGCCTGTGGTTGGCGTTCTGTCGACGGGTAGTGAGCTCGTTGAAGCTTTTCAGGGGACGACTACGCCTGGAAAAATTCGAGACAGCAACCGTCCAATGCTGCTGGCATTGCTGAGTAGTTGGGGAGCCACGGCTGTTAATTTAGGCGTGTGCAGTGATAAGAAACAGGCTCTGAAGGATACTATACTGACGGCACTGGAGAAGGTTGACGTGCTGATCACAAGCGGTGGCGTTAGTATGGGAGAGCACGACCTCATCAAGCCTCTACTGGAAGAAATGGGTAGCGTTCACTTCGGAAGACTGCTAATGAAGCCCGGAAAGCCCACGACGTTTGCTACATTGGATGTGCAAAGAAAGAAGAAACTAGTGTTTGCTCTTCCAGGAAACCCAGTGAGCTCCTTCACGACGTGTCATCTGCTTGTTCATCCCGCACTAAAGCGCCTTCGTGGACTTCCGATCTCGAAGTGCCACCATACTAAGGTGTACGCGACACTCACGCATCCGATCAAGCTGGATGCAGAACGTCCTGAATTTCATCGGGCAAACCTGGTATGGGACAGCAAGCAGCACAAATTTCTAGCCACCAGCACTGGTCGACAAATCAGCTCTCGCTTGCTCAGGTATGCTTCTACTCTTCGACCGATGTCTATACTGTAACTAACTCGCTACGCTTTATTCAATTAATCTAGTTGCCGTCATGCGAATGCTCTGCTGTGCTTGCCAACGGGGACCGAAGTGCGTGACGGCGATGCTGTTGCCGCTCTCGTTCTGGAGAGCTCCTTTGGAAATGCCACGGGTGTCGTCTCAGCCACGCCCATACTGAACCAAAGTGCTGTATCTTCGACCCACGTACATACGACCAACGAAAAACCGAGTGTTCCCAAGAAGGTTTTTCGCGCTGGACTCTTAACTGTACGTGCCAGCGACCACTTACTTGTTGGCACTGTTGATATTGATGCACGACTATGTTGCTGATGTTTGTGTAGATTAGCGACCGTGTATCTGCTGGCATCTCAACCGACATGAGTGGGCCCGCGATGGTTGACGTGCTGCAACAAGTTGACAAGGTGCAAATGGATGTGGTGGCCATTAAGGTTGTGCCTGATGATGTGGATAAAATTCAAGCGGTGGTGAAGGATTGGGCAGACTCGGATACGGTGGATCTGATTTTGACTTCAGGAGGCACAGGCTTCAGCCCTCGCGATGTCACCCCAGAGGCTATAAAGGCTGTGCTAGACAAGTATATTCCAGGATTCCCTATTGCAATGCTCGAGAGCTCGCTAAAGATCACGGCCAAGGCTGTGCTGTCTCGGCCTGTGGCAGGTATTCGTAAGAACACGCTGATTGTAACGCTGCCGGGGAAGCCGAAGGCGGTCGTAGAGAATTTCTCTGCGATTGCTGAAGTCTTACCACATGCACTGCATCTTGTCCGAGATGTACCGCACGAGCATCATCGCGCAAATCCGAGCTCGCTCTACACTTGATGACAACTCGGAGCACTGTCGATGAATATTCGATACCGTGTTTTTACTTTTCGTACTAAAAGTTAGCATATAGCTTATTCAATCGCGATGAAATGAATAAAAACCACCAATCTGTTTACCAGTAACATATCAATTTTCGACAAGTTACCTATCTTTTCATCAATCAATCAATTTCGTCAATCTAGCAACTTTTCCGGCGGTGCTACTTTTGTTTAGTTTCGCCTCGGTTCTAGCAGAAAGAAATGGAATCTCGATACACTTGACTTGAATTCAACGTGGGTTAAACTATGCAAGCGATTAACCAAGGAGTACCAGACAGTGAATTGAGTCTCGATCACAATCTACCATGTTGTTCAACAGCTCTAGAAGAGATGCTGCGGACGGTCGGTAATCAGGATCCAGTTCCAAGCACTGCATTTCCATTTCATCGAGTTCGGACGGGCGATTCAATACTGGTGCAGTCTGTAAGAGATAGCCTACACTCTAAATATCCACCAAGGCTAAGTGCTCTGACGCAATCTTCGGAGCACGCGAGTCTGGGTTTAAATGTGATGCCCCTTCCGCTGGGGTCGAATCACATTCGTCGAAGTCAATGAGAAACCATTCGTCGCGGTCTTGATATTTCAACACGTTATCCCAACGCAGGGCTCCGACAATATAAATTGTATATGGAT
>NW_008649003.1:110089-111591 GCF_000247585.1 Phytophthora nicotianae INRA-310 | reverse complement strand
TGTTCCATTAGATCGGTGAACGATACCGTATTTTGGAAAACCGAGAGGTTGCATCAAGTCAACCACTGATCAAATAGAGTCGACAAATTCAGCAACGCCAGCAGAAATGGGAACCGACCATGAATCACACTCAAATCGAATTGTTTGATCTCCTCTGCTATCGCACCGTTCGGCCTCTAAATGGTGCTGTACTGCTTAATAATCGCCAAGCAGATGTGCTCTCCGACTGCAGGGTACCCAAACACGTAAGGCGCGTTATCATATTTCCAGATCAGATTCTTGTACAAATTATCAAACGGTACTTTCAACTCGCCTCCTCTCCACGAAACACACACTTATTTCCCATAAAGTAGCATATATATGGACGATATACACCCCTTTTAAAGCCAACAATCGTCATATTTTGTCGGAGTGGCTACCAGCCAAGGAAGGGAGTGAATCCTAAATCTTGGTAACGCCGAAGCAATGCCAGCGGTTTAAGATATATATTCGGAGTAACCCAATTTTAAGTCTCGTCAAGCTTGGTACTATTATGACCCTTTAAGGGCTCTGCCGCTGTTCTCTGTGTTTTCAGCGGTGAGGCTTTGGCGATAGATGTCCTGCCAGCAACTTCATTTTTGAAGATTTGAAAGCTCATGACACCCGTCCTCCGACAGGGTTAGGTGATTAGGTTCAGGGACTAAGGTTGCTTTTAGGGTCGCTATAAGGTGTAAGGTTGTTGTAACGCCATTCATATTTTGTAAGTTGCTTTAGACAAAAATAAAATTGTGGACTTCAACTTGGACAACTGGTCTGATTGGTCCAAATTTTTCCAAACAATAATGGCACTAAACTTTATGTAACACCTCATCTTTGTTAATTTAGATAATTTGAGGCTTTCAAAAGCGACTCAATACGTAAACCTCGCCGACTACTAAGTCCACTTACTGTTATGTTGAAAAACATGCCGCTACAACGTACTGCCGTTAAAACAAATACTTTAGTAGTTAGAATAACGACTGAGTCGGTGGCTGTGAACTGGTAGTTTTGTAACCAACGCGGTACTAGAAGGTCCCCTGTTAGTCTAGAAACCACCACTAGCTAGATGAAGCTTCTAACCCCAGTTTACGATCTACTTTCAACAACGCAAGTGCCTTCTCATCCGACCGCAATGACCCAGTCTCTACAGCAGCTTCCAACAGGCTATCAGCCCGAACAGTCAAGTGAGTCGGTAGAAGCCCACGCAACCAACGTGCAGATCAAATGTTGATAGAGCAAGCTGCCCCACGAGTGCGGGAGAGGCCCTAACAACTGCAACGTCAGATCCAAGGTGACCAACAGAAGCACCAGCAACCGCTACGTCGAGCACGAGGTGACCGACAAGAGCGGCAAGTACAGCTAGCAAGGTGGACAAACAAGGTTGTGAGGCCGACGAGGTCGGTGTACTCCACGCCTACCTGTCCTTCCTTTTCTTAGAATTTACCGTGACCGCCGACCAATCCGGCGTACACCGGCGTCACCTG
>NW_008649003.1:105444-106974 GCF_000247585.1 Phytophthora nicotianae INRA-310 | reverse complement strand
CAGCAACCGCTACGTCGAGCACGAGGTGACCGACAAGAGCGGCAAGTACAGCTAGCAAGGTGGACAAACAAGGTTGTGAGGCCGACGAGGTCGGTGTACTCCACGCCTACCTGTCCTTCCTTTTCTTAGAATTTACCGTGACCGCCGACCAATCCGGCGTACCGTTCGAGGCACCGGCGTCACCTGCGAGATCACCCCCAATTCCCGACTAATGACGGCAACGAGCAATGGAGCGCTCGTTGCCATGATTGAGAAACTGCAGCAGCAAATGCGTGGGATGGCACTCCAGCTCGAGCATGCAACACCATCCGTAAGCGGCATAAGTATGCGCTCAGCACCACCGTCGTCTAAGAAGTCGAAGGATAAGGACGCGAAGTGCCGTCTCCTCGAAGGCACTGAAGTATTTCCCACCCTATGATTAGACTTGAGTACTTCCGAAAGAAGTACGAGCACGCCTTACAAACACAGACGCTAATCAACGGCTCAACGTGGACAGACGATTTCAAGGCGTTGGTAATGATAAACTTCTTAAGTGGGCAAGCATCTCGATACTACATAATAATAGTGCGGAGTGGAAACGGAGCTACCCAAACAAGAGCATCCCATAAGCAAAGCTTTCCGAATTCGGCTGCAAACTGAGCCACCTTAAGGTCAATGACCGTTTGAAGTGCTCCAAGCGATTTGGTGACTCGCGGAGCGAGTACCTAGAATGCCTCAAGTTCATCGAAGGACTTATGGAAGGTTACCACACGCAGTAATTGATGCAAATCTTCTGTAAAAATTTTGTCCGGTACTTGCAGAGCATGTCTACGCCAAAACAGATCTTACCAACCCTGTCCGTCTTGCCGAAGCTGACCGCGCCAGAGCGCTTCTTTACCTACTTCGCGGCGGCGGCCGAAAATTTGGTTTTGGAAAGCGCCGCCTAGGCGGACGCGGACGCGGTGAGCACAAACATAGGGCTAGATCTCCATATAACACGCACCCAGGTGCCGCTAGACAGAATGACACGGCAAAAGGCAATGCGGCCAGTATCGCAAGATGCTGCGTTTGCAACGACCCAACTCACAAATTCACAGCTTGCCAGTTCGTGGTCAAGGACAGGCAACTCACTGGAGCATCAGCAAACGCCGTTGAAGTCGCCACTAACAACTTCGACTACATCGGCGACTCTGATCACGGTGGCGAAATGCTGCGGACGCTGAGGTTAAATATTACCCCGCAAAATGGCTCCTCTACTCGGGTGCTACTCACCACATATGTAGTGATCGCAACCTTTTGGTCGGGTTTGGCGCCTACATATTTGCCAAGGTAGCAGACGGTACCGTAATCACAGCCACCCAGAAAGGAATCCCGAAAACGTTCCTCTTGACAAATGTATACCATTTTCTGGGTGCCTGCTTCAGTCCGTATAGGACACTTTGCCATTATGGCGGTTTCTAAATCCTTCTGGTGGAATCATATAAATTTCTTACGAAAATATCCATTCAGAAACGCTGTGGAGACATCGATTTGGTGGATGTGGTAATTCTC
>NW_008649003.1:102753-104104 GCF_000247585.1 Phytophthora nicotianae INRA-310 | reverse complement strand
GTGCTGGTATGTTTTGGTTTATTTTAAGTCGGTAAAATGAGCCGTCTAGCCTCCGCTCGAAGTTTCTCGTGTGTCGCTTTCGCTTGTTAGGGGGAGGCATTTCGTAAACTGACACAGGGGCTTCAAGATCATTTGTTCGCAGTGTCGAAGCAGAAATTTAATTATGGTTCATAAGAATATCCGTCGTCTTCCTTATCGAGTCTCCACACAGATCCAGGATTTTTTCCTCCATAAGTACAAAGTAGGCTTGCAGTTTCTGGTAGCTCTCGGTAATGTCACCCCGGAGATGATCCTCAATGTCCAATTTCATTTGCGAAATTGCGCTTCGGCCCAATGTAAAACCTTTCCCTAACAGAAACTTGGAGATGACAGCCCCAGTTAACGTGTCTGTGGTGCGGTTATGCATTGGCAGCAACTCTGTCATCACCCAAGTCATCATTTGCTGTAATTCTTGAGTAGTGTTCCGCATTGCTGTATCGGCTCGTGGTACTGTGCCTTCAACGAAGGTAACACGAGAGAAACCCACGAATTTGGCATGGTTGTGACAAAAATTTGCCTTTGTGATTTTCCATTTTCCGTTGTGGCCGAACGCGTTCACGAAGACGGGCACTGGATTTTCTCAAAAGAAATCTCCCTATCAAAAAATTGTGCTCCATTCAACTTCTTACACTGGTATTTGGCGTTCTCCGAATTATTTGGTTTGACGCTTGGTTGCCGCACAAAAATCTGAAATCCACAAGACTGAGCAAAGGATTTCACGCTGGCTCGCACGGACTGTTGACTTGAAAATTCGTGGTCTGCAATATTTTTCTGTTGATTGTAGGCGATACCGTAACTTGTAGACGTTGAATCTTCACTTTCGACTGGCACTGTGTCTAGAAGAAGACCCATTTCCCGCGCTGACTGAAGATCATCGGTGTCTAACGCAAAGCGCGCATTGCCGAACTTTCCCGAGGCGTCCGGAGTATTCAAAGCCATTTTGGAAGTAAAAGAAGTAGATCCATCTATATAACTGTACTGTGTATTACAAGGCATCACGCAATTGTCTAGGCGAGTTTTGCAATCGCTATTCTCAAAATCGACTAGGCTAAAATTTTGCATCCTACAACTTTCCTTAAACGTTTTAAATGATTGATAAAAGCAGCCAACTCTTTATAAAGATATTCGGAAGTGTACTTAACCAATGCACTGGATTTGTGGTGCATGCGAACTGAATACGAATGTACTGGATTCGTAGTGTTCAATGAAAACTAGTTTTCGATTTTGGGACAATACAGTACATATGTACTGTATTATGGAAATTCCTCAACGTTCATAGACGTACTAGTACGTTATTAAAAATTGCTCTCTT
>NW_008649003.1:97333-99328 GCF_000247585.1 Phytophthora nicotianae INRA-310 | reverse complement strand
TGCAGGATCAGACGAAGAACAATATGACAGAAGCCGTAGTAGACTGGCAGGTGCTCAAGTTTCAGCCGTGGAACAGCGCGCCGGACGTGTCCTTCTGGCAGACGCTCGCGTCGCTCAAGCTTGACAAGTTCCAGCTGAACGACCAGGCACAAGTAAGCGCGCACAGCAATTGAAGCGAGCAACAAGAATCTAAGTTTTCGAACCGATGGTGTATACAGGACATTACGGGTTATTTTACGCCAGGGAGGTCCGTGAACGTCCCTGCACGCTTCACTATCGACGAGAGTGCTTTTGCTAGTGCGCAAGGGACCCAAGAGAGCAGGTAAAGCCACGGTATAAAATATGTGATCCAACCGAGTCTCATATTTTATATGTGGGTTGGTAGGGACGTGGATCGTGCTCGATACGAGTGGCAAGCCCCTGGGCTGCTGTTCAACACAAATACCCTAGAGGTTGGTGCTGGTGAACTACTAAACTTTATGTTCCCTCAAGTAGACGATGCGACTCTTACAATTAATATTATTAATGCAGGATTTTAAGAAGCTGGACAAGGCCAAACTGCTTCGAGATGCCGGAGACAAGATCTTAGATCTAATACTTGGGAACGAGGACGAGGACATCTCCACCGACCACCTAAACAGCTTCGTGTTGATCACTTTTGCCGACCTCAAGAAACATTCCTTCCTGTACTGGTTCGGCTTTCCGGCGTTGTCTCCCCCAGCCTCATTCCAGTATCGATCTCCTCCTTCGTCGGTATCCTCGGTTTTGTCGTCCAAAGAGCAGGTTCAGACGCTTCGAGGTCTGCTTAAGTTGCGCCAAGTGAACTGTGAGACTGGTGCAGTGGAGGGCAACTTTGCGTCCTTCTTCGTGGTAGAACGTCTGGCAAATAGTGACTGCATCGTGAGAGTTTTGGATATTAAGACGTGGAGAGCAGCAGATCATACCACAACAGACGTAGTGGACACGCTCTTCGGCTTCGTCGACCCTTGTCCATTGAAGACGAACCCTGGGTGGCCTCTACGCAACTTTCTGGCGCTCTTGACAGCACTACCGGGTGAGAAAGTGGACTGTTCGCAACCCCTGAAGATCATTTCGTTCCGAGAGCATGTGCATCAGTTCACTGACGTCCCTGAAGACTTCGAGTGGAAAAATTCCGTCATCTTTGAAGTCAAAAGCGAGCCGTTCATGGCCAACGGCCGGTCCCGACAAGATGTGCGTGTTATGGGCTGGGAAGCGAACGTTCGCGGCAAAATGGGACCTCGAGTGATGGAACTTGGAGGCATTTTGGACCCAATTCGACTCGCAGAGACGTCGGTGGATCTGAATCTCAAGCTGATGAGGTGGCGTCAATTGCCGTCTCTGGACTTGGAGCTGTTAGCTCAGACCAAGTGTTTGCTGCTTGGCGCAGGGACTCTCGGCTGCTATACTGCTCGCAGTCTGCTCTCGTGGGGTTTCCGCAACATCACCTTTGTGGATAACTCCACTGTGAGTCACTCGAATCCTGTTCGCCAGCCACTTTTTGAGTTCCAAGACGTCGGCAAACCCAAGGGCGAGTGCGCTGCTAACGCTTTGAAGCGCATTTTCCCACTCGTGAACTCCCAGGCAGTGAATCTGACAATCCCCATGGCAGGACATGCATTGAGTAGCCCCCAGTTGATGGACGAAGCCAGAATCGGATTGGAGACACTGGAACAGCTAATCGAGTCGCATGACGTCATCTTTCTAGGCACAGACTCCCGTGAGAGTCGCTGGCTTCCCACTGTGATCGCCTCGTCCAAGAAGAAACTATTTCTGAATGCAGCGTTGGGCTTCGACGGCTACCTTGTGATGCGTCATGGCGTTCATCCTGATGGTGACGCTACTAAACCATCGCTGGGCTGCTACTTCTGCAATGATGACAATAGTCCACCGTAGTCAATCCCGAACTGTTGGCAATTCCTTCTTACAACTAATCTTGCCTTAAACCTATCCACAGAACCACCGGCATGGTATTTT
>NW_008649003.1:94231-95953 GCF_000247585.1 Phytophthora nicotianae INRA-310 | reverse complement strand
ATCTGGTACGTCGAGTGTCTTGAACTCACAGCTAATAGGTCGAGGTCGTGAGTGCTTCAGTCTTGACGATCGCTTGTGTTTCTTTAGTCGCTGCATGATCCGCTGCTCGAATATGTTTCCAATCATCTCGACAGTTGGTGGAGTTTTCTTCCGCCGAAAGCATCTTGGAATCCAGAAAGAGATAACACTATCCTTGTCATTTGACATCGCAACTCTTTGTGATCTTGACGACTTGAGCTCGTGACCACCAGAATGTGAATGGAACACGAATAAGACGCCAACAAACACGTACGCGGGTGCATCTACCGATTCTTGTGCACGAAGATGTGTAAATGGCCAGTCAAACTCGCCACACTGAGCTGAGATTCTGAACTTTTGGCCGCCTAATGGCTATCTGTTCCGTACTCGCTCCAGAGGTGTCATTGGTGCCATCTCGTTCGATTGGAGCTTCTCCTTGATGCTAATGAGCTCAATTCGGAACACAAGCGCAGAGTTGGGTGGAATTCGAGGTGGCCGGCCTTTCACGCCGTAAGTCAGTGCAGGAGCGATCGTAACTTTTGCCGTCTCGCCAACACTCATGCGTTGCAAGGCCAAGTCGAATCCTTGAATAGTATGACCAGCACCTACGCAGAACTCAAGTGCACTGCCACATCTTACGCGTGTAGACTCAAAGATTTCTCCTGTACGCTCGAAGCTGGCGACGTAGTGGACACGCGCGAATTGTCCTGCAAGTGGAAAGTTACGACCGTCACCTTCGAACTCGACTTCGATCATTAAACCTTCGATTTGAGCATGACGCGCTCGCTCGATAGCAGCGAGTTCAGCCTGGTGTTTAGCGTATAACTCTTGGTCTTTTGCCAGTTGACGCTGTCGTTCTTCTTCTTGGCGTCGTCGACGCTCCCGCTTCCCTTGAAGTCGCTTTTGCTCTGCTACGAGGTCAGAGTTGAGCCATTCGTAGACCTTCTGCCTTGAAGCTTGCACCACCTCATCCAATCCGTTAAGTAGTCCTTGTGCAATACCCATATCCAGTAGAACGGCAAAGGCAGATTTAGGACCGCCATCGCTCTTTGTCATACTTGCCACGATCTGTAGAAACTCATTGAAGCCGATGGTGCCGCTCCCGTCGCCGTCAACCTCACGCAGCATAGCCGGTAAATCGAATTCTTCTGCACGACGTCCCAATTTGTTGACTAATTGTTGCAGTTCGTGCTCGTCGATGGATCCGCTTCCGTCCAAGTCGAGAATCATGAATTGTTGCTTGAGTTTAGTCAGTTCCTTGGGTCCAAAGAGCAACGCGAGTGTCAATGATGCTGAGTACCGATTCTTGTCTTGTTGCTTACGTAACAAGTGGAGAAATTCATCGAAATCCACCTCTCCGTTGCCGTCCTTATCAACTGCTTTAATAAGTTCACGAACGTTGTTTAACGTGAGTTGTTCACCGAGGTTAGTGAAGAGTTTGTGGAGCTCATTAGCATTGATAGATCCACTAGAATCCGCGTCGTAGTGTGCAAATTGTTCCCGAGCAAGCGCCACATCTTGTGTCGAATAACCTAGATATTTCTCTTCATTTTCTTCATTTTTATTGTCATTGTCCAGATCAACCACTTGTAGACCACTTTCTTCTTCTGTAGGCTCAGCTTCGGACGTGTCTTCCTCTTTCCCATCATATACCGCTGTCAAGTCGATATCATCGTTGCGAAGTGCACGAGGTTTCTCCCACGT
>NW_008649003.1:91845-94131 GCF_000247585.1 Phytophthora nicotianae INRA-310 | reverse complement strand
GTCGATGGATCCGCTTCCGTCCAAGTCGAGAATCATGAATTGTTGCTTGAGTTTAGTCAGTTCCTTGGGTCCAAAGAGCAACGCGAGTGTCAATGATGCTGAGTACCGATTCTTGTCTTGTTGCTTACGTAACAAGTGGAGAAATTCATCGAAATCCACCTCTCCGTTGCCGTCCTTATCAACTGCTTTAATAAGTTCACGAACGTTGTTTAACGTGAGTTGTTCACCGAGGTTAGTGAAGAGTTTGTGGAGCTCATTAGCATTGATAGATCCACTAGAATCCGCGTCGTAGTGTGCAAATTGTTCCCGAGCAAGCGCCACATCTTGTGTCGAATAACCTAGATATTTCTCTTCATTTTCTTCATTTTTATTGTCATTGTCCAGATCAACCACTTGTAGACCACTTTCTTCTTCTGTAGGCTCAGCTTCGGACGTGTCTTCCTCTTTCCCATCATATACCGCTGTCAAGTCGATATCATCGTTGCGAAGTGCACGAGGTTTCTCCCACGTTGTCTCGCCCGTACGTTTATCCAAATAATAATGCAGTCCCGAGTCGGCGTCGTAAAACTTCTCAAAAACGGATGCCAACATTTCACGCAGTCTCAATCTCGCCGTACGACAACGAAACATCCGCTGCAAACACGCCGCTGCCTCTTGTTCTCGCTTCTCTTGCACCTCATCCACATTGCCTTCCATACGCTCGACCACAGTCGCATCAACCTCACCCATAGCAACCACGTCTCTTCGTCACCAAAAAGTTAATAAAAAAACTTTAAAACATAAGCAATCGCATGGAATATTGTATATTCCTTGCCTTTGGGTATTTACAGCTCGTTCCATTGCCTCCTCTCGAAAAATCTATAGCGGCTATGAACGTCTGCGTGTGTCAAATGCAGTCCTTTGTCAAATTTTGCGCAAGTTCCTTCCGCCGCGCCACGGTGCGTGACGCTTTTGCTTTCCTAAAAAAAAACTAAGCGCAAAAAAGCGTCACGCAATAATTATTTCTACATGAACGCGTCTTCGTCAAAGTCCGAGTCGTCGTCATCGAACTCGTCGTAGTCCATCTCCATGAAGTCCACCTTCCATCGGAGAATGCCGCCAATGCCACCAAAGCCCTGGCAGAACTGCGAACCTTCCTGCGAACGCGCCGTCACGAACTCCAGCGTCGTACCGAACTGCTTGTAGTTGTTGGCGAACCATTCCACCAGCGGCACACGCTCCACCGTCTCGAGATTAGCTCCGGTCTCAGAGTCCACAAAGTTCGAGTCCACGCTCTCCTCCGACGGCGACAAAATCTTGACCGACTCTATGCCTGTCGTATCGTTACGCAGCACATAGCGGTGATGCGGCAGATCTTCCCACAAGATGAGCGTCTCCACAGCTCCCAAGTCTAGCGCTTTCATCGTGTCGCTCACACCGAAGCAGTACTTACCCGAATCTTGGGCGATCTCCTCCATGTAGCTCACAATCAGCTTCTTCTCCTGCACGAATTTAACGTTCGCGAGGGTCTCGGCAGCCAGTTCAATAGCCTGGTTGAAGCCGTTCTCGCCACCGTAGGACACATCCACGACCTTGACCACAATAGCCGCCAGACGCTTGTCGAACAGGTCGGAGCCGTTAAGTTCGTTCTTAAAATCGGCCGAACCAGCCAACACTAAATTCGAGATGTTGGGCTGGTCGTTCGTGATGAACATCTGCGTGGCTGTTTCGGCCACTTTACGCACGTAATTGTGGCGTTTCTCGAGACGCAGACGAGCGAAACGCAGCGCAGATTGACCACCACGTCCGTGCTTCTTGGGAAGGTCCACCGAGAACTTGTGCAGGATCTCGCGGTTGCTGCCGGACACAGCGCCGTACAGCGCACCATTACCGTCCATGATGATGAATCCGAAGCGGTCCTGGTCCTGCAGCAGCTCGCCCAGAGCTTCCGTGTGGAACTTGTTGTCGCACATGTAGAGCGACGTGTTGATGGGGCGGAAAGGCTCAAAGTCAATGTTCACGCGCTTCTCCTTGCCCTCGTCCGTGATGATAGTGCCGCAGTAGATGATGAGGCCGTTGGGAGGACACTTGTTGTACAGCTTCAGACGCTGCTGCGTCGACGTGATGGCTCCCAGCACCGACAGGCGGTTCACACGGGACTTGATGTTGGAGGCTGTACCCATTTCATCCGCAAGCATCTTCGCTACGAGTGGGATCTGCTGCTTGGGCGGGATAATCAGCGAGATCATGCTCGTACCATTGCTAAGGAGGACATGGAGAGGATGTTATTTTCGGACCGAAATTAGT
>NW_008649003.1:81065-90500 GCF_000247585.1 Phytophthora nicotianae INRA-310 | reverse complement strand
GTCCTATTGGATCTCGAGGTACGTTGATACTGTAGATTCTTGTACGAAATGCTATTCTAACTTTTACTTTGGGGCATGCCACAGAATCTGTCTCCTCCACCATCAGCTAAAGAAAGCTTAATGATACTACGCCTGTATCCTTCGGAGGGCAGACTTGGTAATGGTTCCAACACACCAGCTAACCAACAAACCACCATCAGTTCCTCTGGTGTTCGTGTGGCAGATCTTGGTTATCGAGATGACCAATTTCTCAAGGGTTTTCGTCGTGGATGGTACGTTTGATGGCGGAACTATCTACACGTACAAGTACTAATACCTTTGTCCACAATTGATTAGGTATAATGAGTCTATATACTTCCGATGCGTGGGAGATCATCCTAATTGCTTTCTCTCCGGGGGTAACGCGAGCAACTCAACGAAGTTCGATATTCGCGAGGAACACGACTTCGGCTATGATAACACGCGGGTGATGATCGAGCTGCCCGACGAAGGAGTCGTTTACTGTCGAGGTGTCGGTGACAACCATACCAACCCAGAGATGGCGTGTGTGCTTTTTGACCATGAGGGCAACGCTCGCGAGCGATACGCCTATCTGGGAAAACTAGGTCGATGGAGTGATATCGTGCAGTAAGTGGCAAGGAATCACAGCAGGCTTCTGTGGCTAGCGCTAATAAAAATGCAACATGTCTTCAATCTACATTAGAGTGATCGCACCAGAGTGTTTACCTTTGCATTGGCGGATAATTTTATTCTTCTACTAAAGCTATAAGGTTGAACAGATACTTCCAAAAAAACATTTTACTTAGTGCATTGGCAAAGGATATTTCGGCTGGGAACACCATAGTAATGATCTGTATGATACCGTGATGTTCAACTAGACTTGTGAGCAGCTCAAGCTGGTGCAGGATCAGGAATTGAACTCGGTTGAGTTCTGGTGGCGAAGACAAGCTTGCCGGTATGTCTAGCGCCTAATTATGGGTAGCTTGGTCATAAGGAGTTTATATTTATGTATATTTGCAGAGACGAAAGAAGCATCCAGTATTATTTTCTTACAGCTCCGAGCTATTTACTTGCTCAGTGACCCATGGGTTATCTCGCGTTGTAACAAAATAACTAGAAAGCTTAGAGGTTTCGATCCACTTCAAAAACCGCAAATCCGAACTTGAAGGGCAACTACGCACACACTGCCAAAACAGGTAGGACATCACCACACGAGCAGAAGTAGCACTGCCACGTTGAATCTCTCCAAGGTGAAATGGACGCCAACATTAACGAGTACAGCATATAATAATAAACGAGAATAGTAAACGCGAATGGTATCCACAAGCAGTAGACGAAGCGATGTGGTGCTTCACCGCCCCGGACCCAAGTGCGAAGTCATTTTCCGGCGGTGTTAAACGTGTGTGCCGTGGGCATCCTTGTACACGCAAGCAATGAGAGTGTTGCCTTGAAGTTGAATAACCAAAAGTTGGTACTATTTACCTCGGTTAATTCTCATCTTCCCTCTATTAGTACCAGCATTTGGGAATTCCTACGAACTTCAACGTCGGCGATCACTCGGCTCCTCGTCTGGACCTCATTCTCAATTCCGTCGGCTGGAGTTCATCTCTACGCCCCTCATTCCGTCGACTGAAAATGCTTGCAAAGCGCGTGTTGCGTCTGGCAGCGAAGCGTCCGACTGTGCTTCGTTCTCAGCATTTTGTCGGTCGTGCTCTAGGCGGAGCTTTGGCTCAGCAAGTGTTCACACGGGGCATCACAACCCCCAGTCTTCCCAATTTCTCGTCCTCGGCTGTAGCTGAACACGTCGCGAACTCACCGGATCCGACCGAGGCGTTCGATTCGATAATACACAAGTCACCGCATGAAGACATCGAGATTCCGGACCACACCATCTGGGAGGTGGCTGCACGCCAAGCTCGCGTCAATGGGGACAAGCCCGCCTTTGTCTGTGGTCTCACCCACAAGACGGTGACGTTCCGAGAGCTCTTCACGGGCGCTCGTCGTCTCGCGGCGTCGTTCGCACAGGAGGGAATCCGCAGGGGAGACGTCGTGGTGCTGCACTCGTTCAACTGTATCGAGTACCCCATGGTCGTGCTTGGTGAGTAACCAAAGCTCTTAACTTACTGAAGTTTAGACTAGACAAAGCTAACTATTGAAAAATTGTTGTTGTATAGCTTTGACGGGGATGGGAGTGGTGTGTTCGCCGGCGTCGCCCCTGTTCGTACCCAATGAATTGGCGTATCAACTCACACAGTCCAAGGCGAGTTACCTGGTTACACACAAGCAACTGGAGAACGTAGCTGTTGAAGCTGCATCCATGGCAGGGTTGATGAATGCAGTCACGTTCACTATGGGGACAACCGAAGCAACGGAGACGCACGACCTCAAGAGTATCAAGTATGAAATACCAGCTCTCGTATGTAGACTTCTATTGACTTACCGTTGTTTTGTCGATGTAGTGACATGGCCGCTCAGACCAAGTACGATTTCTTCTATGAGCGTATCGACCCCAACTTGAAGCTTATGTTGCCGTTCTCGAGTGGAACGACCGGCAACCCGAAGGGTGTGGGGCTCAGTGCCAAGAACTTGCTGGCAAACGCACTGCAAGTCAGTCACGTGGAGCCCGAAGGAGAGAACTTTCTGGGTCTCGTACCGTTCTTCCACATATACGGCATGATGCTGATCCACCTCAGTATTCTACAAAGTAAGAGTATCGTCATCTTACCACGGTTCATGCCGGACACGTTCCTCAACGCGTTGGCCACGTACAAGGTGAGAATTAACCGCAGTTCGGCATTGTTTGGCTTCACTAACCTGTTGCTTTAGATCCGCACAGCTCACATCGCTCCCCCCGCAGTTCTGTTCCTGGCACACCATCCACTAGTGGAGGAATTCGACCTCACGTCCACGGAGTTCGTAGTATCAGGTGGAGCACCGATCGGCAAGCAAGTCGAGAGTCTGGTGCACAAGCGTCTGGGCCTCAATGTCAAGCAGATCTATGGAATGACTGAGTTATCCCCTGCTGTCAATTACGGCGAGGACCACACTCGCAAGCCGGTACGAAGCAGCGAATATTTTAGTTATTTCCAGTCAAATAACTTACACATTGGCCTAGCAGGGGAGTGCCGGTCGACTGGTGCCGAATACCGAGCTCCGTGTGCGCTGTATGAACACAGACCGCGACTTGCCGCCGAACCAAGAGGGAGAATTGATGTACCGTGGACCACAAGTGATGCTGGGCTACGAGAACAACCACGAGGCCAATAAGAACATCTTCACTGAGGACGGATTCCTTCGAACGGGGGACATCGGGTACATCGACAACGACGGCTTTGTGTTTGTCATTGATCGAGCTAAAGAACTTATCAAGTACAAGGGCCACCAAGTGGCTCCTGGTGAGTTGGAGGACGTATTGAACCACCATCCGGACATTGCGGACTGTTGCTGTGTGCGCGGACAAAACGCACAGGGCGAAGAGATCCCCAAGGCGTTCGTGGTGCTGCAACAACCGGACAGTCCGAACCGTCCGACACCGCAGAGTATCATGGACTATGTGGCAGAGCACGTGGCTCCCTTCAAGAAGGTGCGTGAGGTGCAGTTCATCGATGCGATTCCGAAGAACGCGTCGGGTAAAATGCTGCGTCGTCAGCTCCAGGAGCGCGAGAATCGTCTGCACAACGCTTAGTTGGTGCAAAAGGGAGAAACAGAGTTGCATGTTTTGTCGATGTAAAATTGCGAATGAAGCGTATGAACTGAAAAAAAAAAATGTTTTCCTCTTCGTTCGAGGCAAATGAATTGAATTTTATCTGTACACGTTCCTATCGTACTGTACACTTGTTGCACGTTTGCAACTTGGAATTCTTTTTTATCAACATTGTCACTTGCTTGGTCGGTAACAGCGATGTTGGTGTCATTGCAACGCCGTTGGGCTGGTTGTGACGGTCTTCCTGGTGTCTAACGTCTTGTGTCACTTAGTAGCGGCCGTGGTGGTGGTGGCGCGGAGGACCTTTCTGGACAACAACGGGCTGCACGTAGACGACGCGCTGGGGCGGGGGTGGTTGGTGGCGGCGGTCGTCGCGGCGGTCGTTGCCGCCTCCACAACAGCAGCACGCGGTGAGCGAGCCGCAAAGGCAGCAACACATGTCGTCGCCGTCGCACGGGCAGCAAATGGGGATGCACATGGTTGAAAAGGTGTGGTTGGGAGGGTTTGAAGTTGTTGCTGTGTGGCAAAATGAAGAATGATGAACTTTTGCGGCGGCGACTTACGGAGACTTGATAATACAGCAGTTCGCTGTTGCGTGGATATTTGCCGATGTCCAACGTTTGATGAATCTGCGACGCGCGCACACTTAATTCCAATAAGAAAAATCGAGTGTTTTTTTTTGCTCATGATGGGAGGGCATTCCCAAGATAAATATCCTGTAGACCATTTTCGTGGTAAAGTTGCAGGTTTCGCGAGCCAACCAGACTGTGTTGAAGTGGAAAGGTGCCCAAAGATTTCTTTCGATCAAATTTGGCACCAACTTGGCAACATGTTGCGCCCGCAAGTATTGCCAGTAGTTGCCTCGACTATACGAAATTTGGGCGGAGAGCTCTTTAGAACATGCAACAAAACAATTAAAAGTGCCGCCATCTTGCAAACTTTCCTTTCCTTTTTCAGTAAGTGGCAAAACTGGCGGCGAATAGCTACATTGAACAGCGGGAGGCGTTCGCCTTCCTTGTGCCTAAGGCGATGATCAAGCGACGTCGCAAGTGGCGGCAACAGGAGCGCGAAAAGGCTGTCAGGAACGTCTTCGAGGCGCAGATGCACATGAGGATGCGGCGGCAAAGTCTGAAGCACGCGGAGATCAGGGAGGTTCAAGAAGTGGAGGCGGACTGCGTGACGCTGGACTTGGGTAGTGCCAGATCCAGGGACAGTTGCCTAGCTCCGGAGCAACAAACCAAGGACAAGACTAACGACGTGAGGCTCGCGCAGTGGGTGCCGCATTCGATCGAGGAAGAGCTGTCGAGTCCAACATCTTCGGACGGGAGTGGAAATGTTATTGGAATGGATAGCGCTAGGCCGGACGAGGATCTGGTGCTGAAAGTCCGGCAGCCGCTGACGCAAGACGCAAAGTTCCGGCTGGGAAGACTCGGCGGGTTGGATATGTCTCGTGCCGTTCCAGCGTTCGTCTACCGAGTCTTTCTAGCTGGCGAACACCAGTACAGTGGAGATGCGACGGAAGGAAGTACAGGAGTCTATCGAGTTCCGCGGCTTCTACACAATTCAAAAGCAAATCTCCCGTCGCGACCGGCGCACTGCTACGTATAAGCTATAGCGTAAACTCTGTCGTCGGATTAGAACCTATTAGAACTCAAGTAACCTGGTATGGTACTGCCACTTCACCTCTAAGAGCTGAGGTTGCTAACTCGTTTCCTTCCGGTTCATTCGGTCGATTGTCTTGATGCTTAGTAGTACCCGCGGTACGGTGGGGGGCCTCCCTGGACGACGACCGGTTCCACGTATACAACGCGCTCGGGCGGCGGCGGCGGAGGGCCTCGGTCACGACCGCCTCCACCACAACAGCAACATGCAGCCAGGGCTCCGCATAGACAGCAGTCCAAATCTCCACAACAGTCGCAGCCCGGTCCATCACAGTCACAGCATGGACCACAACAAAAGCACCCGTCGTCGGGTCCATCGTCGCAACAGCAGGGGATGCACATCGTAGCTCGGTTTGTCTGGTATTTGGTCGGCGCTTCGAGGTCGGATTGAAGAATGAGAGACGCAGCAGATCAGGTCGCACAGGTGGGCTGGAGACGTGGGTGTATCGTATGGATTCTCTGTGCTATGCTCGCGGTGCTGATCACAACAATCTGTGACGTGTGGGAACTCGCTCAGGTTTTCGTAGGAAATTGCGGGACTCACAAGTGTAAACAAATTGTGTGCTTAAGTATATTGTTACGTGCAACTTGCACGGTTGGCCCATGGTACATGCATCTATTAGGGAGCGACTTGGTCCAGACAGAATGTTGTGTAATGGTGAGCTTACGTCGTAGCTGCAACGAGACGTTAGTGGCTCCCTACTCGCAAGACCTAAGCTATCACTCGGCAACAAAATCACTCTCTAAGAGGCATATACTCCACGTCTATTGTCATTGCAGAGTCGGTTCTAGGCTTGTGAGATTACTTTACAACGCTGGCGGGGATGGTTTCCTGGCCAGACTCCAGTTCGAACGCCTTACACTCGATCGTAGTAGCCGCCGTAGTGGCCGTGGTGGGGCGGGTGACCGTGGTGTGGGGGACCATGCTGGACTACCACGGGGTTCGCGTAGACGACGCGGTCGTGCTGAGGCGCGTGGCGATGGTGGTCGTGTCGGCGTCGATCGTCTCCTCCACAGCAGCAGCATAGCGCCGTGAGCGAGCCGCAGAGGCAGCAGGCGAAGTCGTCGTCGCAGGGGATGCAGATAGGGATGCACATAGCTCGGTTGGTATCTGTCGTAGCCTCGGTGCAGGCTTCGGAGCGTAGTTGGCAGATGTAGGAATGGCAGTCTGATGTTCAGACCTCTTGAAATGGCTGCTTTGGATTTTCTGGGCTGTCCAACGGGGCCATGATCGAGATTATGCTGGGACCCTGCGACGTGTGCAAACTTGGTTAAAGTAACGCAGTGCTGAACTTCAAAATAACGAGTGGAAATTTTTAATCGAGCCTGCGTTGTGAAATGACCCGTGAAAAGAGATTGTATCGATTCAACGAGACATCTGTCCATTTATTGGATAGAACCTCTAATATCTATGCGACATGTCTGATATAAGTGCTCGGATTTGTAAATAAAAGAAAACAACCCCGGCACCACAGCTCGCCTTCCAGCAGTCGACACCCAGTATACTACAGTAATACGCTGTTTCGGACAGCAAATTGCTGACAAGCCGTTAGAAAAGAAGGTAATAACCTTAAATCTGCGTAGATTAATGAACTTTGTTAGCGTGTACGCCTGGTTGGCGTCGATGTAGGCCACACCGCTTGGCCTCCGTTCTTGTAAGCACGTTCCACACGAGCGAAACGATCAGCCGAAGCATGTCGATTCACTTCGGCGGTGAGAGCGTAACCGGGAAAGCTTTGATCTCTACTGTGGCAGGGTAGCTGGGAGGAGTTCGAGTTTGCTGGTAGGGACCAGTACAAGTACTGTTGTAGCAGTTGTTACAGGCGGAGCAGCAGTCCATACATCCACAGCAGCAATCTGAGCATTCACAGTCTCCGCAGTCGCAGCCCCCGCAGTCGAGATTGCAGTCACCTTCACACATCTCGCGAGCAATCTTGTGCGTTTGGTGTTCGAACAGATAATGTCCTGGCTGGAGTGTAGTTCTAGTCAAGACTCTTGTGGTCAGGAAGAATCCACACACAACGAAATCGATAAAGTTGATACTGGGATATGAGCCGTCAAGAGCTTTGGAGTGGTTGACAACTGCAAGAGTATCCGCGAAAATCTCGTAGGGAGGTTACATCGCTTACTTGTTGTAACTGCAACTAGCTACGTACACTGGGAGGCTTGCTGTGAGCCGAACGAATCAGTAAGTAATGAAATAGGGCCATGTTGGAGTCGTGCATCCGTCGACAACCGACAAACGAGGAGCATGACTAGCTTGAATACTAAACACTAAAATGTAGATAAGTGTACTCTATGCATTTTTGGTCGTTCGCAGAGTGAAACGAAGCTGTCAGGTTGCTGTGACTAGATCGGAAACAACGTATTATGATAACAAACCTTAATCGAATCTTCTAAACTTAATGTGTGTTGTACTTCCCTCTCTGCAAAAAACCTGCCTGAAATTGTTACCCTGAGCAGCTTTGGGTGCGTGAATAATGTTGGTATAAAACTTTTTTTTTATTGGACTGTGTTACCGCACTGCGGGTGGCGGGCGTAAGTGGATCGACGTCGCGATGGTCGAGTAAATTTCCGAGGTGGTCCACGACTGACGGTGACTGGCGCGACGTAGACAACATTCGTCTTGGCTTTCTGGGGGCGACGGCGGCGGTTTCCATCCTGTCTGGCTTGGTCGTTGGCGTTGATGCAGCAAGCGGTGCAGCAGGCTCCACAGACGCAGCAAAGAACATCGTCGAAGCACATCGTGGTGTTTGTGTTTGTTGTGCGGGCTACGAGGAAAGTTGTAAAGTGAGCACATAGCTCGCGTATCCCCAATTAATCGAAGCGCTACCGCACGAATTTCCGCTGTCCATGTCCATGGCTTTGGATTTTCGTCTCTCCGAGTCCAACGTCCACAGACCTTGGCTCCTTAAAGTATGGTGTTCACGATTCGATCATTTTTCGGGCAACCGTGCTACATGTATCAGGTGAGCGATTTGCTTACGGTACAACACTGTTGAACACAAGCACTTGTCTAGCAAAGAAGCGTACAGTAATGAACGCAAGAGCGCGTTTACTACTACGAAACGAACTTTGTTGTCAACCAAGCACAAAAAAGCAAATTATGGTATCGAAATCGGCAGACCGATCAGAGTTTTTTTTTTCTTTATATATTTACACTGCTTTATATGATTAGATAAATATCGTGTAGCTGGCCGTTATTGTAGCTCGATGGGGACGACCGGAATCGTGCGATGCTAGTCGAGAGCTTGACGCTCGATCCAGTTTCGCTTCTATGCATTGCCTTCTAAGCCTTGCCTACTGGACGCGCGTAGGGGTATTCTTGGTGGGGTGGCGGTGGAGGCGGGTAGTACTCCTTCACGACCACCGGCTGAACGTACACGCGCCTTGCCGGATACGCATAATAGTCGCGCCTGTATCGGTCTTCTTCAGCTGCTTGGGCACCGGCGAGACAGCACGAGGCACAGGCCGCGCCTGCTAGACAGCTGCAAAGTTCGTCGTCAAGCGGAATCGGGAGGCACATTCGCCGCTGTGCTTGTGTTACTGTTGTCTTCTTCTGCTTGTTTGATCCTTGCTCGTGTTAGACGGTAAATTGAGAAGTGAGCAATTAAGTGCTAGCAGTAGTTGTAGCCCTCGCGGTAAAGTGTCCAACGAGCTCCTTGTCACATTTCTGAATTATCTGTGACGTGTGTGAAGTTGGAATTTGTAGGAAACTTCAACGTTCCTGTCTCATTCTAGAAAAAATAGATGAAAATCCGCCAAAAAGAGAACGTTTTCGATCTAGTTCTAGATTTTTGGAGGTGTGATCATCGCTTGCATGCTCCGCGTGGTGCTGGATCCAGCAACCAAGACCGGAAACAATGCGGTGCTACTCCGCTTCAGTCCACAAGATCGTCATGGATATCTTCACGATGGCGATATACTTTTATTCTGAGCCCCCACCTGCTTTGACGCTCCACATTCAATCATGTTCTTTCTTTCGATCAAATTTGGCACCAACTTGGCAACATGTTGCGCCCGCAAGTATTGCCAGTAGTTGCCTCGACTATACGAAATTTGGGCGGAGAG
>NW_008649003.1:70602-80965 GCF_000247585.1 Phytophthora nicotianae INRA-310 | reverse complement strand
CTTCACGATGGCGATATACTTTTATTCTGAGCCCCCACCTGCTTTGACGCTCCACATTCAATCATGTTCAGTCGTGGTTCACGGTGAAGATTGGCGACGGCAACCTTCATCATTATGACGCGGCGTCAGTGACGCCAGAGCCCCCTGCTTCCTGCTGCCGTGATGTCCTACCTACATAGCGTGATGACTTGCCCGCAGGCCCAGCACGTAGCGGACTATCCATTCCCGACGGTCACTCACATGACGGTCATTTGAGCGCGCATGATTGCATTGGCGCCAAAGTCCGTCAGCAAAACGCCATGTCCATGTCTTCACCAAGATCGACTCGACGACTGCCTAAAATTGTTGACAGAGGATCTTCCGAGGTGGTCAACACTTGGACACGCACGTGCAATGCCGTCAGACCCAAAGATTTTCCAATCTCCGCGCGACGACTGCAAACGTGCTGCAAGCATAGCGTTAGCGTCGGGAAGATCGCGTATTTGGATTGCGTGGCGACGTGTCCCGACGACGCCGACACGAGGTGCAAATCGTCAACCCGTACCCGTTGACAGCGTAGTTTTTGTCACGTTCGAGTGCAATCGACGCGACTCCAAAGAACTCGATGCCCGCAAACGCAACGCGAAGGAATCTACTGCAGCCATCTGCTCGGCGTTGCGGCGCGTTTGCTGTCAACTTGCTGCAAACCTCGCTTTGCTCCTGCGTTACTGCATCCGATGCAGCATTGTAGCCTGAGCAGGCCCAGCCCTACAACGAGCGACGATGCTGCTGGCCGGGATGTGGGGACGCCTTACTTGCCTGAACCGCCGCAAGTGAGGCGTTAGTAAGGCTACTGCCGTGCCCCAACGATTCCTCGGCGTAAATACACCCGCAGCAGGATGCACGTAGCCATCGCATTGCCAGGATCGCTTCAAGGAAAGCAAAGAGATTGCAGCTTGCGCCACGGTTCCAGCCGCTTTTCGCGAGGCCGCGGCCGTTCCAGATGCCCACGATCTCTTGGTCTCCACTGCCCTTTGACGCAGCGTGCCACATCGTGTTCAACCTCGATCGCTTTGCCAAGCGCGATTGGCAAACCCCGAGTCAGTCAGTCGAGATTGCTTATGTCAGCGCTGTTGACAGCTTCAACGTCGGGAGGGAAAGCGCAAAAGTTCCGTGACTTTCGCCACCTTTTTGGACGGCGATGGAAAGTCGGTGGCGACCGCGTGCGACTCCGCGCGAAAGCAAACACACCGCTACGAAGCGGAACCGGATGCAGACTGCAACACACCGACGATGCCTCATTCTTGACGCGATGCAGTGCGCACGGTGGGCGAAAAAGGCAAGTTTGCGGGGTGAAAAAGGCAACTTTGAATTTGTAAAAAAAACATTTCAGCCAATGAGAGGATAGTAACTTACCGATAGGTCTCGCGTATTATAGAGCGCTGACCCTATGCAGTTGCTAACACGCAAATATAATCACGACGCTGCTGCGCCGTTGTATCGGCAAACAATTTCCAAAGAGCAGCGGGCAAAACAGAGTGCTGCGGCACATGGGTCAAATCTCCTGCTGTGCTGCGCTGGCAAACAAGTAAAAAAAATAATAAATAAATAAAAATGTGCTCGTATTGGTGAAAAACCGTTTGGGCTCGAAGACCTACCCCTGACCATAAATTGTTGCCAGCTGGTCGAGCGGACTGTATTTTTTCTTGTGACCGGATGGGGGAGCCGCGTATTGCATAGTGAAATCAAGTGCCAGTCGCCCCAAATCGAAAAAGAGCGCGGCAAGAAGAGACGAGCCGCCGCCTTCGCTTCCCTCCCTCCGCTCAGGACGTGACAGAATCACTCGCTCGCTCGCGGAGACCCGTTGCCTTCTTTGCCTCCAGAGGCCTGTGGGACTGCGCTTTGTGGCTTTGCCGTTTTGACCGGACGACGCCCAACACAACGGAAAGGGGGCGAGAAGCAGCAGAAGAAGCCCGAGCTTGAGCTTTCCACCGAGGAGGACACACACACACACACACACACACACACACACGTCAGTGGTAGTTGCCACTTAGAGATTGACCATGCCGCAGGTAAGTCGGGCGGTTTGCCATCTTTTTATTCATTTCGTGCCGGTGGGAGGGGAACTTTTCTCACTGACAGGGGGTGGCAAAAAACGTTTTTCCGCAGAGTCTGGTGTTCGCCGAGCAAGTGCCCACGTACGTGTACCAGAACGTGAACTTCCAAGCCACCGTCAAGCTGGTGGACAGCCACAAGGCCAAAGTCACGGGGTACGTCGGCAACTGCGAGTGTCATAACGTTACATTTCCCTTGTGCCAGTGTCTAAACGGCAACTTTGTCTCTTTGCAGTGTCCGCAAGCCACTGCAAGTGTCTCTGCGCTTCCACGACACGTACGACCTGGTGGAAGACCAAGATGCCGTGCTCCGCGTGGCCTCAGAGGCCCTCATCGACCCCAACACGGGGCTGGCTCTGCTCTCCATGAGTCTACACACACTCACAGCCACTTGCGACGGACGCAACTTCTGTCTCGAAGTGCGCAGCGCCGACGCAGACATCGAGTCGGTCTTTTCATCGCCTGTGAACGTCGTCAAAGAGAAACTGCAAGTGGTGACGCAGCCCCCCGACGTCTGGTTTAAAGACGAAGGAGGTCGCGAGAAGTGCATGACGGTGGCTCTGACTCTGGTACCGGCTCCGGGAGCGTATCTGGAAGACCGCGTCGTGCCACTGGACGTGAAGCTGCTGTACGAGTCCGGCAACACGGTGCTAAACCAGAGCATCTTGAGACTATTCCCTGACATGAGACCCAATATGACGCACGGCCGAGCGACCATTTCCTTCCGAATCGACGACGTGTCAAAGAATCACCAGGGACAATCATTCATGCTGGAGATCGGACCGGAGCAACAGGACGGCAGCTCCATGTTCCAAGACATTGCACCCACACGCACGTCGGTAATTGCAATTCGATCCAAGCGTAACAAACGGAAACTCAATGCCCAAGCGGCGGCGGCAGCGGCTGCTGCAGCGTCAGGGGTCTACGGCATGCGTGCTTCTCCTCGGAGTGTTGCTGGCACCCCACGAACCCCTTACATGAACATGGGTGGAACACAGAACTCCCCGCAGTCTATGGGTCCCAACGGGATGATGATCGAGCCGCATCCGCAACGCGCTCGCAAGTACTTGGCAACTAGCAACGCTATGGGATACAACGGCATGATGCAACAACCGCAACAACCAATGGGCTCCATGTCCTGGAGCAGCCACTTGATGCAGCCCAATGCCAGCTCTGTATCCCCTATGCAGCCGCAAACGCCACAGAACCAACAAGCGCCAGTCCAGACTCCAGGTTCTGGAGCTGGGAACAGCCCTGGAGCGGTGGAGTGGGCTCTCGGTGGCTTTGAGATTCATCCTGATGGCTCCATGAACACCGCTAGACCAATCTATCGCTGTCCGCAATGCCGGCGTCTAAACGATGTAGACATGCTGGCTGCGGGGCCTGCTGTTTCGCACAGTCCGCAGTGCGTGTTCTCTCCCAACGGTGGCAATGGCAACATGATGTACCGTTCTCAAATGGAAGGAACGCCCATGAACCAACAGCAAATGCAACAACGAGGATACGCAACATACCAGCAGATGGCTGAGCAGAGTATGGGGATGAGTGCACCGCAGACTTCTACTAGTAGCAGCTACGGCAGCAGCGCGATGGTCGATTCTTCGTCACTGAATGTGCAGCAGAACACGGTAAACATCACGTCCAAGCCCGAAGATGTATCTCCAAAGACACTCGCTACCTTCGCAGCTTCGTCAACTCAACGACCGTCTATGACGATCTCTCCATACATGAACAAGGTCACGACTGAAACAGGTTTACCGGCTAACAACGGACAAGAGCAGACAGCCAGTGGCAATTTGTTCGAGAGCAATGCATTTCACAACCAAATGGAGATGATGGGCAACAGTACTGAGAAATTGTTCATGAACAAGAGCACCGCAGTGGAAGATGACCCCGCTTTGGACCCGCAACAGCAACAGCCTCAAAATTATCAACAGGATGCAGGCGCAAACTTTGGTGGTGTCATTGGCACGTCGCTGTTTAATGAGATGACCAGTATGGGCATTAATCTGGACCAGAGCGAGCCTCAGTTACTGGGCGAGTTTGGTGGACTGCAGGGTAACACCCAGACACCTAATGATGAAGATCAAGTGTTCTACATCCTGGCACGGATGTACACGGACGCACAGGAGCGCAAACTTGGTTTGCCTGCCTTTGACCAGTTTCAACGCATGGTAAGTCGAATTGACGGGATCAAAGGAAAATTACCCCATTCTAACGTTTTTTATTGTTTGATTACAGCTTGGTTTCTACAGTGAAGCTCAGGATGATGTTCAGACTCAAGTGGTTTTCCATCCACTGCGCGATATCTGCTTGTCTAATGAGGAGCGAGAAAAGATCACGTCGCAGTTCGTGGATGAACTCGGTCGGGACTCACAAGCGGTGCATTCCCTACCCAAGTACCAGCACAATCTCATCATGCTGCGTGAGGACGCACTGATGTTCTACTGGAGCCAATCGCTTGTATGAGGCTGATGTTGGGATGATAATAGAGCCTCGGCGTAGGCAACCGTTGTGTTTTAAGGGCAAAAAGTACCCGTAGCGAGTCGGTAGTAAAACGCGTTGGTCGTGTATAAGTGCGTGAGATGCATGTAAGTTACGTAGTTTAATCGTTAATCCAGTCAAAAGTCGTTATTTTCATATCGATACTACGTTGAACTGGCAGTAATTTACGGATTGCATTGGCAACTGAATCTATTGTTGCCAGTGGCAAACTTGCCTACTCAGTTTCAATTCCTTGCACTTGCAATCGGTAAATCACAACGCGACCGAAGAAATCGGTGCTGCGTTGGAAAGTGAGTGCAATCGCTTCCACTTGTTGCAACTTGCATGGAAACTCCTGCAAGTCGTTCGAGTCTTCCGGATCCACATCCACATCGACTTCTTCCCATTGAACGCTGCCTCCAGCTTCCTTCACGTGCACTTGGACGTCCTGACCCACGAAACCCCCTTGGAACATGATGCATAAAGCGGAAATGTTCACCACGCGGTTGAAAAGCACCTGCACCTGTTGCGGACTGCCTTGCGCTGAGTTCCAGCAACTTGATAGATCGGACGAAAGCATATTTGCAGCACCATAGAGCTGCTTGTTGCGGTCCAGTGTGGACGATGCGCGGCACGTGGTGCGAGTGTCGTCACTCAGGGACACGATGGACATTGGCAACTTTTACTGCAAAACTGAGTCTTTTTGCTTGTCAAGATGCAAAACCTATCAAATGCCATTTGAAAACCTGCCTTATCGACTGATTTGCGTGGTCTACACGGATTTTTGGGGCCAGACGTTCTCGAATCCTGCCGCGTCAGTACCGAAGTTTCTGCAAAAAGAGATCACTTCACAGTTAGACACACGACCATGTCGGAGACTAAAGCATTGTGGGCGCCTGTCAAGTGGGCGCAGCGCAAGGACGCGCTGTACGTGACCGTGGACCTTCCGGATGTCAAGGACGAGAAGGTCACGCTCACCGACAAGAACCTCACGTTTAAGTGCGTTGTGAAGATCTTTTGGCAACTAATCGCATCCATTGTGTCTAACCCGTTATGGCAAAAAAAAAAATCCCGCTTTTTTCAACAGGGGCACGAGCAACGGCCAGTTGTACGAGGTGAAGCTGGACTTCTTCAAGGAAGTGGACGTGGAGGCCAAGGACAGTATCTGGGCCAAGACGGACCGTAACCTGCACTTCCACATCGTCAAGAAGAATCAGGACGAGGAGTTCTGGCCGCGTCTGCTAGCTGACAAGCACCTGGAGAAGACGAACGTCAAGGTGGACTGGAGCAAGTTTGTGGACGAGGACGATGACGAGGAGCAGGGCGGCTTCGACATGAGTGCACTCAACGGTGGCGGTGGCTTTGACATCAACCAGATGATGGCGGCACAGAACGCGGCTGGAATGATGGACGACGGCAGTGACAGCGACGACGAAGACATGCCCGACCTCGACCCCAACGACCAGTAGAGAGACCACGGAGACAGTGAAGGCAGTGTGAAAAAAAGAAGAGGATGAGACTCGCCCCTTCTTGCGTAAGTGGTAAAGATGCCGTCCTCTTGCTGCTAGCTCGCTTGTTTTTTGTGTGCTTTTGTGATACTTGAATTTATGTGTCCCATAAATTGAAAGTTAGTTGATTTCTTTGGTGTAGTGATGACAGGGACGCTACGTTAGAAATAAAAAAAAAAACTGGTGAAAATGGACGATAAGCACCCGTGTAGAAGCCTTGCTCAGGCCGCCAAACAGAACATGCCTTTGTCCACGGGGTGTTTCCGAAAGCGAACGTTGGAGAAGAGGATCTTGCGCACGGAGGACTTCCAAACGGGGGACTTGCGTTGATCACTGCAATTGCAATTACCACAGTGCAAAGCCAGGGGTTAGATTCGTTTTGTTCGTCATCGACAGGATACGTCACGACATTCTTGTTACCTTTCCAGCTTCCAGTTGAGTTGGCTCTCATACTCGGTCTCGACAAAGTCGCAGATCTCCTTAAATGAACCCTACAGCGATGATCGACCGTTAGCGCCGAGCATCGAAATGGAAGTATCCATGTCAAGTTTGCCACGTACTTTTCCGCCGGGTAAAACGGTTAGCGCGTGTGAAATCATATCACCGTACGTGACGCTCGCCACTGGTTTCCGGTATTCTGAACAAATCGCAGGAAAATGACAAGTCATTACACTATCTATGACACAGGAGCTAACTGCCACGTACGGTTCTCTGGGATGTCTGCGCTGTCGTTCTCCTGACAAGCTGGACAGTACCAAGTCTCGGGAGGTTCTTCGAGCGGATCAAGGTCCACACAACTCATGTGATACCAGTTCGACCGGTCAAGGCATCTCTTGTTGTCGCACGCGATCATGTTGCCGAAGCTCGCGCCCCTGCAAACGCAGTACAGTCGTCCTTTCCGTTTCTTTTTCTTCTGCAGGACTCCAGCGTCGACACTATCTGCCCTTCCACGGCCATTTCCATCGCGAGATTTCTTGTCATGGTTCGCCGACCGTCGCTTTTTGACTTCAAATGGACGCATCTCATCGTCGTCTTCTTGGCCGTAGTCGTACAAATCGTCAATATCTTGCTCGGCCAACACAGATCCATCACCTTCAGCGTTGCGGTATGTCCCCTGTCGGCTCTGGTTTTCTTTGTCATCGTCAAAGTCCTGCTTTTTGCGCTTCAATCGATGAGTTGGCCGCGCTCGCAGCAGTTCCGCTGCCTCCATTGTGTCAGTTGAGCCCGTGAGCTGCGAAGTAGCAAGTAATCATTGCATGAGTCTGGAATCTCTGGAAACAATTGCCCAAGGATGTTTGCTACGTACGTAATGGACGAATGATGTGATGCTGGAGCTTTCATCCGCCTTCTTGCACTCCTCATTGAAGTGTCTAAATTGTTGCAAAACGATCGCCAAACACGCAAGCAATTGGCATGACAGCAAATTGGGCTGAAATTGCACTGGCAAACGCAACGTACCTGGCAACAGCAACTGCTAGTTGCTCTTTTGAACTACCTGGCACCTCTGGGATGCCATGGAATGCCATGTACTTGCGCAATGCGTTGGGCTGCAGCGACCCGACGCAACACACATTGCACCATTGCAAAAGTGTCAGCAACAACGTTAGCATGTCTTTCACTGCATTGCAACAATCTTTTCCATTGAAGCGAAGCGCAACGAGTGTCGAAACACTGCGCAACTTCAATTTGCACCTGCGTACCCGCAATCGAGTGAAATCTACCGCCATATCCACAGGATATTGACTGCGCTCGCCAGGCAACACACGCGGAGATGAAATTCTCGAGCTGCTGCTGCTCATGTCCGCGGCAGGCGTTGGCACTTCACGCTGCGGATCCGCCATGATGGCTCTCGTCTTCGAGGCGAAGTTGATTCTTTTTTGTTTCCGAACTGAGTTTTCAGCCAATCCCAGGCCAACTGGCAAAGTGGCCACATTTCGCATGCAGTCCCTCCTCATCGCACTCTTGCACATCAAGCGCCGAGTGAAAAAAAAAAAACTTGCAAATGCAACACCACCAGCATTTTAAGCTAGTTCTAACCTCCAGTGCGCCACTTTGCAGCAAAACCTGGCGCGGCAACAAATTGCGAAGTGGCTTACAGTTCATACCTAACGAGTCTCCATTCAATCATACCCTAGTTGCCTTCATCCAATTACCTTAAAGATGCGAGACGTGTGCGTAACTTGTAGTTCCTTAAAACTCGAAGCTCTCCATGGGGGCGGTCGGCTTCTTCACTGGCGCCCGTCGCACCACTTCAATCTCACGTGGCGCCACTTCCACTTCGCGCGGGGCCTCGCGTACGCGCTGCTGCTCCATTTCTACCTGCCGAGTCTGTTGCTCCTGTTTGAGCGCAGCTTCGCGACGTCGCTGGTGTTCTTGCTGTTGCTTCTGAATCATCTCGCGCTTCACGTCGCCGACCAGCGACGAGCGCGGCGCAGTGGCAGGAGCCTGGGACACTGACAAACGCTCTTGGCCATTGCCGACCGGGGCCGATGCAACCACAGGCATTGGCGAACTCTCAGGCTCTCGGTCGCTATCGTCCGAGTCGTCATCCACGCTAAAGTGGGAATTCATCTGCTGGGTCATACGGAATGCAAGGTCCTCCTGCTCCTGTTCCTGCTGCATTTGCATCTTGACCGCCTTCTCGCGCTCTGCACGTTGACGCGCGTGTTCTTCGCGCTTCTGGCGACGTTGCAGCTCCAGTAGGTCTTCGCCTTGCTGGGGTTTAAGCTTCTCCTGCATTGCCAATTCATCTGCCAACCGCTTGTTGCGAAGTACTTCTTGCTCCTGTTCATGCTGAATACGAGCCGCCTCCTCCGCCTCGCGCGCACGTTGCAACTCCATCGCCTGCTGCATCTCGATCTCCCTCTGTTTCTGCGACTCCCGTTCCTTCTGCGCCTGCTTCTCTTGCTCCTCCTGACGCTGCAACTCCTCAACTGCAGCTAGTGCCGCCTCCTCTTGCTCTCTTTGCTGCTGAGCTGCCAACTGTCGCCGCATCTCGGCGTCCTGCTCCTGTCTGTGTTGCTCTTCAAGACGCTGTTGCTCTTCAAGACGTTGCTGCTCTTCAAGGCGTTGTTGCTCTTCAAGACGCTGTAGCTCTTCAAGACGCCGCTGCTCTTCCAGCTGCTGTTGCCGCATGCTTTCCGCCTGTGCAGCGAGCAGTTCCTGCTCTTCCGTCGACGCTCGCACCTCTGCGCCTGTGCTGTGGCGCTGGTTGACGCCGCGACGTGGCACCGAGAAGTTCTGGAAGTCCCGGATGTTCGGGTTGCTATTGACACTGCTGCCGGCCATGCTGCCGTTGGAAGAAGGCGCGGGCATGGACGCGCGCTGCATAGGCTGGCCCGAATTGATGCGGAAGGCCACGACAAGCTTGTCCACCCAGTCGTTCATCTCCATCTCCGTCCCTGCAGCCACCAGCAGGCGGCGTTCGGGCGCGTTGATGGCGATACGCCAGATCGTTGAGGCCGAGCTGCCAGTCTTCATGCTGTCGGCAGGCATGACCTCCAGCACGCCCTCGTCGCAGCCCTGCAGACTCAGCTCGCCCTTGAGTTCGCCGTCCTCGAACGTGAAGTACTGCAGACGCGACGGCGTGAGCACGAAGTAGCGCGGTTTCCAGTTCTTGCGACCGAACGGGCCCGTGCCGGAGCCCTTCTTGAACAGCACGCCCGTGCGCAGGATTTGGCCGTCGCTCATGGCGCTGAGGATCTCTCGGTCTGAGCGATAGAGTCGATATCCGCTTCTGAAGCGGCCAAAAATGAGAGCGGGAGAAGAAAGAGCGCTAAGTGCGATTTCGGTATACTGCACGCGAGATGTTTTGTGACGAATGGAAAGCGCGAAATGTGAGAAGCGACAAATTGTGTTTTGCCAGATGGCTCAGTGTAGGTTTGCGAGTTTGCTTGGTGGCGGTTGCGTACCTAATTGACACCACAAGAGTGGACAGCAGTTGCCACTCGCAGTAATGAGCACGAAAGAGATAACCATAGGGGCGGAATTTTTTTTGCCACTGTTGGATTTTTGTCGGCCGGTCCAACATTGGACATGATGTAGCTTTCTAGATTCTGAAGTTTCTGAAGTTTACCCGACGCAACACTAAATCAGGTGCTGATGCAACCAAACATTTGTGCATCGTCCACTGGGACGCTCGATGCCTGCGATATCATCCAAGCGAGCGAAGGGCCCTCGCTACCGGCTAGTCGAGCGAAGAAAATCCAACGCCTTTGCCTCCACGCGGATAATTTTGCGTCACCCTTGTTGAAGCGATCTTCCCCTCGCTAAGGTGTT
>NW_008649003.1:59756-67202 GCF_000247585.1 Phytophthora nicotianae INRA-310 | reverse complement strand
CACACTAGTGTTGCAGTCTACAATCGCACTCTATCGCCACTCGGTCATTCGCTTCATGGCGCCGCATTTGTTGCAGGCCGGTGCGTATTTGGAGTTCATGTGGCCACAGCCTGCCTTGCTGCACTCCCACTTGTCCGACGTCGAGATCGCCGTCGCAGAGACGGGAGCAGGGAGGCCTCGAGCATGCACTGTACCCACCGGTTCCTTGGCCGCTTCCTGCTTCTGGAGCTGCTCGAAGAAGCTCCTCGCGTCAACTGGCGTAGTAGTGTCCGTCGGCTGCTCCTTCATTTCTTCGCCATTTTTGCTTTCTTCAGGAGCTACAGCCTCTTCAACGTGTAGTTCATCCACCTTGTCCCTCTTGTGCTTTTTGTGGTGCTTCTTTTTCGAGTGTTTCTTGTGTTTTTTGTGATGCCTCTCTTCGCTCTCAGAGCGCGATGAAGCGATGCTGGGGCTGCGGCTTCGAGAGCGGCCTTTCCTACGTCGATCGTCGGGGCTTCTACTCCTCTTATTGCGTCTACTCAGGCGTCGGTCATGACTCGGGGATCGACAGCGGCGCGTGGGTCGCTCGCGCGGCAAACTGCGACTTCGACTTCGGCTCATTTGTTAGGAACAAAAATTGTCGAAAATTGTACCATTACTGTCCAGCTAAAACTGTCCCCAACCATGAATCTCACCGCGAGATTCTGAGATTCCGTAAATAGTGACCATCAACAAGTGCGTTTCGACACTGCAAGCACACGATAGCTCCTGATGTTGATATTGTAAACTGCCACAGCACGTTGGCCGATGTCCACATGAACTTGAGGAATGACAATGTGATGCTTGAGTGAGCATTACTTGGCGTCGACGATTGAATGGTGCTGGCAGCAATTTGCAATTTCAATGTCTGTAGCGATCGAATGTACCGATACGACGAGAAACATAGCTTTTGAAAAACCATTGATTTTCGCTTCGGTTTGCATGTACAAAGTGTTGGTTGTCTATTGCTTCCATAGTAAGTTAAGTCTATCGCTTACAGCCACTTCCAGTCGGGGCTCTCACGCGTGAGGCCGTCCACATAGTCGTCGAACGACACGCCCGCAGCCTTGCTGAGCTTACTGAGCTTACGGATCTGCTGCTTGCTGAGTGGACGCAGCGTCTTGGGGTTCGTCAGCTTCGTGCGCTTCATGGACGAGTTGATGTTGCTGCCCACCTTCTTCTCCTCCTCGGGCTCTTCCTCGATCACCTTGCGGCCACCACCAGCACGATACTCCTTCTCCTGAGCCTCACCGATGATTGTCAAGCGACCAGACTCCACCAGCCACTTCTCCGTGCACAGCGAGTTGTAGAACTCTTCACTGTGGGAAATCATGATCACACCGCCAGCATATTGACGAATGCCGTCCGCCAGAGCCCCCAGCGCAGCGCGATCCAAGTAGTTCGTGGGCTCATCGAGCACCAGCAAGTGCGGGCGGTTCCACATGGCCGCGGCGATCACAAGCTTCACCTTCTGACCGCCTGACAGTCCACGGATCTTTCCGTGGGTGCCGAACTCGGCGGGTAGTGCGAAGTCGTCCAGGTGCCGCTGAATCTCCTTGGTCGTAAGCGGACGAAGGTCCAGTCCACCAGCCAGTGTAGCTTGACGGATGTCCTCGGCCTCAGCAAGAGCACCCAGACCCATTTCCTGCAGCTGTTCCAGAGTGTAGCGCTTGTTGTGGCGCTCCGTCATGCCCACCAGCTTGCACTCGTACTCGAGTGTGCCACGCTTGCCCTTGGTCCGCGACACGATCTTCTCCACTTGACCCTGTTTCTTACCCACGAGGTTCTTTTCCTCCTCTGTCTGCTTTAAGTTAACGTGGTCGCCAAGCTCGCGATCGATGCCGTTCTCGCCTCCAAAACGCCACTGGAAGTACTCGACAGGACTGCTATCGAGGTGCTTCTCGACGTGATGGAACGAGTGCTGCGCCACGTACGCCACACGCACCGCGTGGTGCTTCCAGAAGGTGCCAGTGTCGGGCGACGTCTCCTGCACAATCATCTTGATCAGCGTCGATTTACCGGCTCCGTTGGCTCCGATCACAGCGACACGTGAGGCCAGACAGAGCTTCACAGACACGTCATTCAACTGGGGCTTAGAAGCTCCAGGGTACGTGAACGTGGCATTGTCCAGTGTCAAGATACGGCGCGTCATGGAGTTGATGCCCTCCAGACGACCAGGCTCCGGCAGGTTGAAGATCATGTCGGAAGACTTCAACTCGTAGTAGTGCTTAGCTTCCGGATGAATGTCCACGAACTTGGACAGCGTCATCGGGTACAGCACCAGCTTCTTCGACTCGTAGTGGAAAATGTCCGTACACACGTTGTCCAGGAAACCGGTGTCGTGGGATACCAGCAACACCGTCATCGTCTCCAGAGAGTTCAAGTAGTCCACCAACCACTGCACAGCGTGCACGTCCAAGTGATTCGTCGGCTCATCCAGTAGCAGAACGTCGGCGTTGTACAGCATGGCACGAGCGAGCGCGAGTTTCATGCGCCAACCACCGGAAAGCGCATCGATTTCGCCGTCCAGCATCTTCTGAGTGAATCCAATGTCCGTCAGGGTCTTCTCGACAGCCTCAGGGGTCTGGTGAGCCAGCTCTGGAGCTTTGCACATGGACTCTAACAAACTTCCCTGACTCTCCACGATATCCTCGTGCTGCACGTACACGGAGCGCAGCGTCTCCGGCAGACCTTCAATGGCACCCGAAGCCAGGTTACGCATGAGTGTGGTCTTACCCACACCATTCTTACCGATCAGACCGTAGCGGTGGCCACGAGTCAGACGCAGACGAGCATTACGCAGCAGAATCTTGCCTCCGTAAGCCAGCGAGAAGTCCAGATCACACACGTCGTTTGGGTCCGTTGACTTCTCACGCTCTTCACCCAGACCGCCGCCAGCAGCACGCAGAGCGTCGCAAACGTGCTCAGCATCCGAGTCGTGCATGTGTGGCTGCAAGTAGGGCATCACAATGGAGCGCCACTCTGATCCGCGGTTCTGCGTGGCCAGCTCCGTGCATACATCAGTGACGTACTGCAGCGTGAAGTCGTTAAGACCAGGGTGTGTTGGACGGTCGAGTGTATCGGTGAATGCAGTGAGAATGTCAGCCTCCAGCTTCTTACGGATCTCAATCGGGTCTTCCTCCATTGCTTCACCGTCACCGGCAGCGTGCACAAGATGAGAACGAGCTTCCTTAGCAGCCTCAACGACCTCCTCGTCAATCAAGCGGTCGATGGCTGTTTCAAGCTGCGGCAGCAGCAGTGGCACGAACTGCATCACATCTGACGGACGCACCACAAGACGACACATGCTGTCGATAATCTTGGAGGCCTTACGCTTAAGCGAGGAGCTGTGGATGCTCGTGTCACGTAGAGCCTTGTGCAGTAGCGGCGCAATCAGGGAAAGCGTCGGCGCGTCCACGTTTGCTACAAAGGTGGTCGCGAGAAGACTGTCGATAGCCTTCATGGTCTCTTCTGGACGGGCGATGACGCCCACAAGAGTGGGGACAAGCGGCACGACGTCGTCGTTGCTGATCTTGGAGCACACAGCGATCAGAGCGTCAATAGAGGCAGCCTGGACCTGCTTCTTCGTGTCCCACACGTACTCGGAAACAATGGGCATGATCTCCGGCAGCCAGCCAGACACTTCCTCGCTCGCAGTCTCACTAAGCTCCTTAAGCAGGTTCAATGCAGCCACCTTACTCTGCCAGTGACGCAGCTCCAGCGCCGTGTAGATCTGCTTGAGAACGGTGTGAATAGCCAGTGGGTTCACCTTCTGCGCAACAGTCTTGGCCAGCGTGGCAGCGGCGTTCTTAACGACATGCTCCGAGTCGGCGTGGCGCTGCATGAGAACCGACAGCTGCTCCACCACCACAGGCTCCATAACGGACGACAGCTCCTCGCTCTTGCACAGAGCAACAAAGGCCAGCAGAGCACCCTCACGGGCTGTAGTGGGTTTAGCCACAAGGAACTTCTTCAGCTCATCGAGCACGTGGATGCCTGCGGGGCTGGCAACGCCCACGATCTCCAGGGCCGCCACAATGTCAGCAGCAGCGGCGTGGCGCTCGCCCTTGGAGGAGAAGGCGGCGACGAGGCGAGACAGGATGTCGTTGAGCTGCGTCTTAACGGTTTCGACGTCCTCGAGCGCCTTAAGAGCTTCACGCTGCTCCTCGGACGCGAGCTGGCGGAACTCATCGCTGTCGTCCGCCGAAGATGCTGAAGTCTCAGAGGGAGGCGGCGACGGCTTCTTGTGTACGGGTGGCATGACCACGTTCAGACCTGAGCTCCTGGGCGCCACGACCTGCAGCGACGGCGCCTGGTTCTGCTGCTCCAGCACGGACGGCTTACTCTGCGACATCGCGGCCGCCAGCATGGCGTCGGCCGCGGCCTTGCGCGCGCGCTGTCCCTTGCCCATGTTGATCTGCTCTGGAGTTAATGGGAATGTGTGGGGGATGCCAAAGGTTGGTGGCGGAGACGGCGAATGCAGGAGTGAAGTCACAGGAACCAGCCAAATCTGAAGTTTGCCGCCTGTTTTCTAACGGTCGCTGCCGACGTCACTGTTAAAGGCAAAGAGGACTGAGGATGGTACTATGCAGTGTCACATAAAGACGAAAGAGGAATATATTAAGAAAACTAGTCACTTATTAATTGAGACGTGTGCACGTTATGGCATTTGACAATGTTTGAAAATGCTCCCTGGTTTTTAACAAAGCGCCACCAACCAATCAGCGGCGATCGCAATATCGAAGAGCTGGCTTGATTGATGGGAAAATGTCCAAATGTGTACACAAGAATTCCGGCAGATTTGCGTTGTCAAAATATGTATGGCATGACTACAGTTGTTCGGAATGAAAAGTTATTTACGTCAACGATAAGAACGTAGAGGAAAAGGTAAAATAAGCAGATCATTAGATCTCAAAACCAATTTTTACTTATTCAGCTGAAGTTTCGCCAATTCATGAAATTCCGCTTTTTCTACCATTGTTGCGAGAATTTTCGGAAAGCCGCAAATACGCGGAGGTCTTGTTGATATTATCTGCTTTGGATCAATGACCATGTCATATTGTGGAACATCAGCATACCAACTACATACTGCCAGGCCGCCGAAGCGACTACCAAATCTCGATCTCAAGCGAAAGCGATACTTTCGTGGTCGAAAAAATCCTCGCTTTCTTCATCACTCTCGCGCTGACGTGCAGACCGACTTCCGGGGCGATCCACATGAGCGACAAGCATGCGTCGAAGACGCATGTGTCTCTTTTCGCGGTAACGCCTTTGCACTGCAAGTTTCTTGGTACTAGCGTCGTGACTGATCACACAAAGCCGCTTCAAGTAGTTGTGGTAGTTGGTACCATCTTCACTGCGTAGTGGAAGAATTCGCACATGAAAATTGGTGAGAGCTACACACGCACAAAAAAAAACATGTCGTAGTTGCCTTCATCCCACCGGTATTTGTCTGAGCACATTGCCCATAGCGTGCAGAGCCGACCGAAATAGTTCTTTACGAGGCCGCGGTCGTATGCAATGCGGTCTTTAGTCTCCACGTGCTCCAGGGTCAACTCCCGCAGCGGCTGCTTCTTGAACGGCGTGATGGCGCGAAAGTCAGCGGCAAGTCCTTGGTACCCATTATCAGCTAGAACAGCCCACGAGTCGGAATGCTCAGTCGTTAGAGGCCCTTCATCTGCTAGCTCAGTCTCCATCGAGCTCTTAAGAAGATGTTGGAGGTGAAACTCGTGGTTGTTGCGGAAAATCTGGATATCCGCTTCACTGCCAGGGTAATGCGCCGTGCAGTTGAGTGCAAGGCCATTAGGAAGCACAGACACCTCGACTTTGTAGCCGTGAAGATGATGTTTGGCACTGTAGTACGCACGCCGTTCTTTTATTTGGCCGGTCGGCATGTTGCTCTGCTGGAAAGTAACATCCGTGGCGTAGCGAGCGCTTGGGTAGTTACGGAACGTGTTGTCTACTAGCACGAGCGCCTCCATCGTGAATTTGCCAGCCGCGGACACCACGTATTTCTCGTAGAGGTACGGAGACACAACCTCTGCAACGGAAGGATTATCTTTTGAAATGTTCCCGTCTTGATGCGGAAGACGTTTGCCACCACGTCCCATTTCCCACAGTGCTTAAGGACGACCAGGAACATGAACAGCACGTCCTTGGGTTGCTGCTTGCTCTTACGGCCACGGCCTACATTCCAGTGGTCAGCCACGTGCGCTCGAATAGAATTCCACAAGCACTCAAATTCCAGCGGCGCAAAGTTTGTCAGAGCGGCAATGTTCTGAGTATCCTCCCGCAGAAATTGGTGGTAGATCGGAGACGGCGAGTCGATGTCATCGTTATCGTTATCTAGGCGCACAGAGGATACGCTTTGGCGGCGGGATTGACGGTCAGCGTCGAGCTGAGTGAGAATGGAGACTCCTTCAGCAACTCGCTCAGGCGGGAGTAGCCGGTTTAGGTCTTGGGGGGTGCTTGTTTGGGAGGGTGTCATGGTGATAGGTGTTGTAGACTGCAAAATGAGAAATGAGGGGGCAAGCTAGTGGAGTAGTCAATCCACCACCAAGTACCTTATCGTGCGCGCGAGATCGAATGAAGAGCAATTCTAGAATCTTCTGCTGAAGTCTAGATTTCCTAGTATTATTGGCATACTTTTTGATATATTCGTTCATTCGGTGGCGTGGGCATTCCTTCGGTGATTTGCATAAATTTCCACGTCATGTTCAAACTTTGCTCGGGAGGTCTATTAACCACTTAATTACGGTTCGCTTCCGTTAGAAATTTTATCGATAAATACAGCCAGGACGAGCTTTGTGTTGAATCTCAGCCTAGGCACTACCACGTTGGGTCACACCTCCTTTTGACAATTTCTCAGAGAATAACAATGAAAATCATCTTTACATTGAACATAGACTAAAAAAACTACTTTGTATTCGCTGGTTATTTGGAAGCTGGCTAGCCCTTTCCCAAAATTATTTCTCTGTGCTACTAGTACAACATAATACCCAAGTTCTCCCTCCACATCCTGTAAAAAAAAATACGCCCGTATAATTGAATTTAATAGAAGCCCGAAGAAAAAGGTATCACACGTACACAAAAGCTATTTTTGAAAGAAACGTGTTTCGAACATGTCCCGTGCTTTTGCGCTACGGTTAAAATAAAAGAAGTTCAGGAACGTTTGGTAAAGCTAGAAAGTGTAGGAACAAGTTCCTACATTTTCTTACCAAAACAAATGCAGCTTAGAAAATTAGTATTCTAACCGCGGCGTGGGGGTATTGTCTGAAATTCTTTATGTTTTGAAAAATCAACTACAGCAGATCGCCGCTCATTCCACGATCTCCTTTCTGAAAGCCGATGACTCGACATTTCAGCGCTCGCGCCACGAGTTATGCTCCTGTCATGTCGCTGGTAGTAATGTCAACCGCTGACACGGAG
>NW_008649003.1:58277-59656 GCF_000247585.1 Phytophthora nicotianae INRA-310 | reverse complement strand
AAGTTCTCCCTCCACATCCTGTAAAAAAAAATACGCCCGTATAATTGAATTTAATAGAAGCCCGAAGAAAAAGGTATCACACGTACACAAAAGCTATTTTTGAAAGAAACGTGTTTCGAACATGTCCCGTGCTTTTGCGCTACGGTTAAAATAAAAGAAGTTCAGGAACGTTTGGTAAAGCTAGAAAGTGTAGGAACAAGTTCCTACATTTTCTTACCAAAACAAATGCAGCTTAGAAAATTAGTATTCTAACCGCGGCGTGGGGGTATTGTCTGAAATTCTTTATGTTTTGAAAAATCAACTACAGCAGATCGCCGCTCATTCCACGATCTCCTTTCTGAAAGCCGATGACTCGACATTTCAGCGCTCGCGCCACGAGTTATGCTCCTGTCATGTCGCTGGTAGTAATGTCAACCGCTGACACGGAGGGGGATTCACAAGTCCACGACACACCCCGCAGCAGCTCCCGGGTACAAGAGGTATCTAGGGATGAGCGCTCCGACGCCAATAGATGAAAGGTAGGAATCCGTAAACGACACGTATATATGTAAATGTTGTTATCGCGATGCCAAACCCACAGTTAGAATGCTAAAGCACATACAACGATGATGGTGCATCTTTGAAAAGGATCACCCTAGTGAATATCTCGGCAAAGTCATGTTACTCCGCGACAGCTGATTTGTTATGCTACGAGTTTAGGCGAAACGTAAAGCAGAATATCCAAGGCGGGTTTGCATAGGTGTTGGTGGCAGCGCTCTGGTCGAATGAATTGTCGAAAATGCACAGTCATTCCCTACCTTCAAAGAACCAAAGTTCAAAGTATTCTGCGCAATATTGGAGTCCTCCTACAGCGTCAGACCATCCCGGAATACGTGGTCATCAATTGGGAATTTGAAGAGGAACTTGCGTGAAAACAATTGTTCTCGATGTTACAAGCTGTAGAACCAGTTTTATTACAAATATGTGAGCGTCTACAGCAACCGGGGGCTATGAGACATAGTGGTCGGAAATTTCCAGAGACCGGGTATGTATCTGGACGATTCCCACCCGGGTCAGGCGGCAAATAGTGTCTGCAAGCCAGTTTGGTAGCGACGGCCGCATCAAATAGGGGTTGTCCAAGAGAGCCGAGAATAGCGAAGTCAAGTGAGTAGCAGATCCCCCAAGATTACCTTATGTCTAAGCATTCCCGAGGCGGCTACCACCGGGGAGAGCCTAATTTAGTCTTACTTTTCCCTTCAAGAGCGCAGAATGAATCCAAGTCGAGCACTCTACCAGGCCAAGGACGCGGACTCTGGGGTCCGCGTTTGAAGGCTACTCCCAGGTATGATCCACACCCCATCTGCCGGTTTTTATGGCATCCACCCGAGCGCTGTCTAGCC
>NW_008649003.1:55609-57667 GCF_000247585.1 Phytophthora nicotianae INRA-310 | reverse complement strand
AAGGTGGTGCGTGCGGACTTTCGAGAAGGGAATGCGCAATAGAATCATCAAATAGCAGCAAAAAAACTGACACACCACTCGAACTGAATGCAAAATCTGATGTCTGGTGTAGGTCTAGAAGAAAGAACACTTCGTGCGCAAGGGCTATCGTAACCGCGAACCAAAACTAATACGTTTCGGGCTTCGGGTTTGCTCCAGCTCGTTTCAGCTGAGTGTGTAACAGTGAGGCGTGATTTACAGAGCCACTTGTAGTAGTGGTGGCGGTAGTAGTGGCGGTAGTAATACTACTACTAGTGGCTGTGGTAGTAGTAGTAGAAGACAAAGAGGAAGAAGTAGTTGTAGTTGTAGAAGAAGTAGTAGTAGAAGAAGTAGTAGTAGTAGTAGAAGTAGTAGTAAAAAATTAAATAAATGAATGATGAGATCTGGAAGGCCGTTCAGACGAAAAAAACCATCAAAATTTGATGTGGTTTTTGTCTGAATGCCATCCAAGCATATTTTATTACGACCAAAATTTGACTTTTTTTAATTGGGTTCCGAATAACCCAAATGAACCATGCCGTTGGATGGCATTCGGACGAAAAAAACCATCAAACATTTAATGGTTTTTTTTCATCTGAATGGCATCCTAGCATATTTTATAACGCAGCGAAAGTTCTACAAGTTCGTTGTCGTTGAGAAATAAAATATGGCTGGAAGCCAGTACTAATAATTTGAATGTTTTTCAGTATAATTTTTATTTTATGTATAACCCAACGTTAAGAATAAGTTAATCATGCCCAAAGCAAACTGCACCTACAACGCAAAACCATAGCAACAAGGCACATTACCTTTGATTTCTCACACAATGATGGATTCGACAAGCAAGTGTCGATTTCAGCAGGAACGCTCTCTCTGGTTCGCATTGTCAAGACTTTGCGCTAAGGCCGAGACCAAAAAGAAAGAGTACGGCATATAGTAGCCTTCGAAACGTTTAGTAGTGGCGGAAATTTAGACTGGATAGAGACTTGAAGCTCTTCAACATAGAAGCATGACTGCTCCTCTACGACACCTTCGACGAACTTAATGAATTCTGTCGGCCGTCGTGTCTTCCTTTTAATTGGCGTGCTCGGCATCGCATTACCTCTACGACGAAACAGTTAACCTCAACGAGAAGTCGAGACTCCCATAACGGACACAACGACACTTAAGTCAATGTCTTAGATGTAGGTCAGCACAATTAAAATCTCCAACGCATGTCGATAGAAATTGTAATCTTCTGGAATGTAGTTGCATGGGCTTAAGAAAGAGTTAGAGTGTGCAACGTTGGGTTGGCATTTTTTTTTACTACAGCCATTCAACGAAAACACTCATAAGACAACATTAACTCTTCGAATAAAGGGTGATTCAACGTTAATTCGACGATTACGGTAGGTAAATCAATGCTGGATTTGCTAAAACAACGAGTTATGACATCGCTGAGACAGAATGTGCGCAATGCACAATAGTTGTTGAAGAAGTAAAAAAGGTTAAATAAATGAATGATGGTTCCCCTCACAAGGAGGGATCCAGAAATTTGGTTGAAGCCGCATTTTGTGAGTCAATTCCACGGTAATCTTTAGTAAAAGGCGAAAGATTAATACGAATGAAATTAACTCTGCGGAATGATTTGAGATATCCTTCAGGACACTAGCTTATGTTAAGCGTTAACCCTCACGTACATAATTAGATTTAATTCCGTATTCCTTTAGCTTACACACAGCAGGTGACGCATACTTTAGGCTGCAGAGAGCCCTGTCGGGATAAACATACCTACTGCATGTGTATCTGAAGTCGAGCTTTCCTGCGGAGAAATATGCGTGGCGCTAAGTCGTGCAGTGGAGAGCAATGGAACCGATCCTACTGAGACGCGATCCAAATCAGCAGACTTACACGAATGAAATGGAAGCGGGGACGAGTTCTGCGGGGAAAAAAATGGTGAAAGGACTTTAGCAAGCGAGCTCTGTATGCCTCTCACTTCCGTGGTGTTCAAGCAGCCATGATGCATATTCGTGAGGTGCTTCCAGAGACAGCAGAATTTTT
>NW_008649003.1:52239-52894 GCF_000247585.1 Phytophthora nicotianae INRA-310 | reverse complement strand
AGATGTCGCCCACGAGCTCGCCAAAGCAAGTGTCTTGCGCAGTGATGTATCAATTGTCCCCACAGCAAACTCGAAAGAGAACGCGACCCCAAGGTTGCCGCAGCTTACATAAATCGTGTATTTTACCACGCATTTTGAACAACGATTCGTTGATCAAAATCTACACGAAGGTACATCCCCCCCAGCCAGTTCATCGATCAAACTTCAAAAGTTAGAAACAATACTTTAGATCCTTGTATGCCGCGTTTCTGGGGAAAAAATGTCGCCATTTAATCTAGCTTTCTACCATGGAGAAGAGCAGATTACAGATCCTTCATGTTCTCGAGAGGTGTTGTCGTGTTTATTTGGGCATGTATTAATACAGTATCTGTATTTAAATTCTTCAAATTTAGGTTTAACTTTTTTTTCAGCTCTAAATTAAAATATCCTCTTTAAATTTGTTTAAGGAATCCGCACGCCATAGCTGATTTAGTCCGCCCTCTGTCGAAGAGGCATCCCATGATCAACTTGATCATCAAGTGACCATCTCTAGACAGCAGCAGGTCAACGCCGTAATGATCCCATCGCTGTGGGTCTTCCTCACTTCTCTCTTCCAGCCTCGGGTCTTCTTCACTTCAGTTCTCTATTCCAGCCAATTCCCGATTCGCCTTCAAGT
>NW_008649003.1:49970-52139 GCF_000247585.1 Phytophthora nicotianae INRA-310 | reverse complement strand
TTTTTTCAGCTCTAAATTAAAATATCCTCTTTAAATTTGTTTAAGGAATCCGCACGCCATAGCTGATTTAGTCCGCCCTCTGTCGAAGAGGCATCCCATGATCAACTTGATCATCAAGTGACCATCTCTAGACAGCAGCAGGTCAACGCCGTAATGATCCCATCGCTGTGGGTCTTCCTCACTTCTCTCTTCCAGCCTCGGGTCTTCTTCACTTCAGTTCTCTATTCCAGCCAATTCCCGATTCGCCTTCAAGTGCAGTACCACAATCACAACGAAACAGACGCCTCGCTGATCGAAAGGCCCCTAAATTCTGGTTTCGCATGCCGATGTGCACGGGTCGCAGGATGCCGGGGCATGCTGGTGAAAGCACCGCGGTCTCTGAGCTACTCCATCAAAAAGGCCAGCAGCATTGTCGAGACTCGGGTCCCGTTGATGACGGGCAATGTATGCGTTCACAGCTACATGTTTCACATTACGAGTACGTGTAGTTCTTGGTCAAGTGGTAACGAGGACAACTTGTGCCTCTATGCACAATGGAGCTCTTTGGAATCATTGATCGTTACAGTATCCAACACAGATTTTACTTCGAAGTAGTTTTGTTTTTGCAATTCATGGTACAACCCAAGTCTGCGCTCACATCTTTTTCTGGATGCCCGTTGCGTGGTTGCATTGCAGGTTGCAGGTTGCAGCACAACCTCGCAGTGCTTCCGAGATAACTATCCAGTGTTTTTCCTGGTGTCGTGCGGACCCGAAGTAACTTCGGCGAAGTTACGATCTTAGGCTCATTTTCGACTGACCACCTTGATTCCAACTTGGAATTTCCAAGGCCCTAAAATGCAAACAAAACGCCAGAAACCAGCGGCCGTCATCTCCAACTGCGCTCAGAAAGCGTCATCGCGGCCCGAGCTGTAATGCATCCGCGTTCCCAGCTGCGGACGCGGATGCTGCGCCGAAAAAGCAGAAATCGGTCATAAATCATCGTCGTGGAGAAGCGCAGGTGGCGCCGCCTGGTGGATGTGCTCGTGTCAATGTGTCCAACCGATGACAGCGCTTGATGCCTGCGGCAACCAGCTGAGGATACATGTATGTGATTGCTGGCGCCCGTATCATTCATTCGACGTTGGAAAAACAAGAGGGTCGCCACGAGCGACTTTCAGTTGAGCGGATCCTGAGCTTTCCGAAAGATGAAATCGGTCGGGGGCTTTTGCGCGAACGCTGCTCAGCAGCAACAATCGCGCGTTTGAGTGCAGCGAGACCGACGTCGAACGCGCCCTACAGGCACTCATTCGCACAAGAAAGACTCGAAGTATGATACTTCTGTTTGCTCGAAAACTTGTTGGTTTTCCTAAATTATGAACGAACACAGAAACCGTTTCCCGAAAAACGGCTTTCCGAAAAGACGCGAACCAATCAGCGATGTTGTGTGATTGCGTTCAGCGTCGCAGCAGCTGGCGGTCGCCACATCACCCGCCGCTTGCTCGCCTATGACACGGCCATCACCGCTTTGCCAGAGTCCACCACTTGCCATTGTTCAATCCGCCCGCCGCTCATCAACAGCAACAGGAAGCAGCATCTCCACTTTTGATTTTTGATAGCCAAGCTTACTAGCATGTCAACGCCGTCCAAGAGCAACAACAACAGCAACTCGCGTCTGTCTGTCATGGCGCAGCTGGAGCAGGCGGCCCGGAAATTGACGCTATACTCGCGGGCGCTGCGCGACCAGCTCGATCGACTACGCGAGGAGATGGTGACCGAGAAGCAGGCTGTGCTCACGTCCGAGGACGACGTGAGCGAATCGTCGGCGCGCCTGCAGGAGATTGAGGAGCTCATGACCAAGTTGCAGCTCGAGATCAACACGCTGCGCGTGCTGCCACCCTCACGCGACGACGGCAGTCTGGCCGCCCGTCAGCAGGAGCTGGAGGAGCTGGAGGAGGAGCGCCAAGAGGAACTGGAGCTTCTCGCACACATCCGCACCATGTTGCAACTGCATCAAAGCACACACAGCAAGATGCAGCGCATGATCGCCGCACTCACCAAGGAGCTTCATCGCGTGCGCCAGCGCGAGGAGGTGGTCGTTATCGCTGCTCTGCGCAGCCGCATCGTCAAGGTGTTCGCCCCCAAAATCTAGATAAGAAGACCCCTCGACGAGTCAAGGCACCAGGCAGACAC
>NW_008649003.1:46547-49065 GCF_000247585.1 Phytophthora nicotianae INRA-310 | reverse complement strand
CTACGAGGGCTCTTTTTGAGGCACTATTTGTCGCTCAGTGTCCGTGATAAGCTCCCGGATACGGGCTCCGTGTACGAGCAATCCGGTGGAGGCACAGTCAGCGACGCTATTAATTTTCTGCTTCAGAATTTACGAGAGACAAATCAACTTTGGATTCGACTGCAACACCAGAAAATTGGAGGGTCTAGGCCATTGGCAGTAAGGGAAAAGGAGCGAATGGAGTTGCGGTTGTTGGTCGGGACGAGTCTTGTGCGGCTTAGTCAGATGGAAGGAGTCACACGCAGTGTCTACGCTGAGCAGGTATTGCCCCGACTACTGGATGATGTCGTTCTAGCCTGCAAAGACTGCATGGCGCAGCAGTACCTGATGGACTGCATTATTCAGGTTTTCCCGGACGAATTCCACTTGCAGAATCTTGAGAGGATGTTGGACGCGATGGAAAAACTCCAGACAAATGTGGACGTCGCGTTGATCTTGGCTGCGCTTCTTGAACGCCTCACTAAATACCGAGAGACTCAGGGTAGCGTCACTATCGCTGGGCAGCAAGAAGTGGAGGTGGCTGACCGTAGCAATGCTGAACAGGAACATCAAGATGCGTTGAAAGTTTTCCAGCAGTTAATGGATACGACCACCAAGCTGTTGTTACGATCATCACGATACGTTAGTGGCCAGTCTCCAAGCGAAAGTGGCAACGGTGACGTTCATCTGACCGCAGTGTTGCCCTATTTCGTGACGTTTGCTGCTTTCACACTCACGTGGCTGGGTAGCAGCTCCAAGAACAGGAATTCAGACACGACGACAGCGTTGCAGCAAGTAGTTTCTGGCTGTCTAACGTTTTTACGCGAGCGAACAGCGTGGCGCGTTGACAAGGACAAACAAAAGCGGCAACTCGTGGTTTCGCAGCTTGAATCTCTTGCGCTTACGCTCCTTCGAGTGCTTTCCATTCAGGATCTGATGCAAATTCCGGCGCTGCGTGAGTTGCTTGAGCTGATGCCGTGGCAAGGAGCGTGGAAGGATGTGGCGCTCGCATGGATTCGTGTGCTTCTTGCTCGGCACGAGCGTGTCCACGACGAGAAGCAAATGGACTTTTTGCTCCAGATTCTAGCTCCATTGGTACGTGATGACCCCAACGAGTTGCAGTCTCCATCCCCTGCCACCGCAACTGAAGCAGAGAAGAGAAAGGAGACTGAGATCTTTGAAGCTGAGCAGCAAACACTGGCCAAGGTCGTCCACCTCGTCACCAATGATGATCTTGACGTTAAATTTCGAGTGTTTTCCGTGGCTCGACGTGCTTTTCTACAGAGTGGCGTTTTCCGGATTCGGTTTACTCTTGTGCCGTTGATTTACCAGTCGTTGGCACTCGCTAGAGATCTAGCAGCGCATTCCAAGGAGAAGACTCAAGCTCAAGGGCAAGAAACCAAGCCGGAGTTAGAGACTGCAACACCTACTGACAACGTTAAGATTTTTGTTACTACACCTCGCCAAGTGCTGCAATTCGTACACGAAATGGTGACTGCGTTGGCCTCCAAGCAGGACGCTCTGTCTGTCTCGTGCGTCCACTTGTTTCTCCAGTGTGCGCTGGTAGCCGACGGCTGTGCCTTTGAGGCAGTTGCGTACGAGTTCATCACGCAGGCTTTCATTGTGTACGAAGACCAGATCACACTTGCACGAGAACAATGGCGAGCTTTAGAGCTCATGGTGGCGTCACTTCGAGCTACTCGCAACCTATCGAGTGCTAACTACGAGGTTCTCGCCACCAAGACAACACAATACGCTGCTCGCCTGCTCAAGAAGAACGAACAAGCTTTGATGGTGCTGAACTGCGCGCACCTCTTTTGGGTAAGCTGCATTAAACTTCCTTGCTTTAATACTAAACTCATAGATGTTACCTTTCCTAACTGTAGCATCCATCTCAACAAGATGGCAAGCGCGTCCGAGAATGCCTCCAGCGATCGCTACGTATTGCAGATGCAATGAAGGACACGACGTCGAACCAGGTTCCTCTCTTTCTAGAGATATTGGAGGCCGTACGTTGTCTTGATGAGTGCTATCCTTGGTTTATCGTTGACTAACACCCTTTGCTTGCATCCAGTATTTGTACTTTTACGAAGTGCAGACGCCTGAAGTGACGCACAACTACCTCGTTGGACTGCTGGCACTCGTCAAGGACCACCTGGATAACATGGAACACGGCCAATTACGCAGAGAAGGAGAGTTCCGCTATCGCGCCGTCGTGCGCTACATGGACACCCTGGGCATTTCCGATGATGCGCTGTCAACCTCATCGTCTTCTTCATCGCGAGCATCGTAAGTTGCTGTTTTGCATAATAAGTAACTGCGTTTTCAAGTGTTTACTAGTTTGCTATGTGTACCGGGGCGATCTTAAGGGCGCTGCTTATAAAGATGCATCATGGTCCAGTCGTACCTGCACCACCAGAACGCAACAAATCTTCACGTGTGTTTTTCTTTGTATTTACTTGATCGTTTCCTCAGCGCAGCAGCAGCTCAAAGCCTGCTT
>NW_008649003.1:43895-46447 GCF_000247585.1 Phytophthora nicotianae INRA-310 | reverse complement strand
CACCAAGACAACACAATACGCTGCTCGCCTGCTCAAGAAGAACGAACAAGCTTTGATGGTGCTGAACTGCGCGCACCTCTTTTGGGTAAGCTGCATTAAACTTCCTTGTTTTAATACTAAACTCATAGATGTTACCTTTCCTAACTGTAGCATCCATCTCAACAAGATGGCAAGCGCGTCCGAGAATGCCTCCAGCGATCGCTACGTATTGCAGATGCAATGAAGGACACGACGTCGAACCAGGTTCCTCTCTTTCTAGAGATATTGGAGGCCGTACGTTGTCTTGATGAGTGCTATCCTTGGTTTATCGTTGACTAACACCCTTTGCTTGCATCCAGTATTTGTACTTTTACGAAGTGCAGACGCCTGAAGTGACGCACAACTACCTCGTTGGACTGCTGGCACTCGTCAAGGACCACCTGGATAACATGGAACACGGCCAATTACGCAGAGAAGGAGAGTTCCGCTATCGCGCCGTCGTGCGCTACATGGACACCCTGGGCATTTCCGATGATGCGCTGTCAACCTCATCGTCTTCTTCATCGCGAGCATCGTAAGTTGCTGTTTTGCATAATAAGTAACTGCGTTTTCAAGTGTTTACTAGTTTGCTATGTGTACCGGGGCGATCTTAAGGGCGCTGCTTATAAAGATGCATCATGGTCCAGTCGTACCTGCACCACCAGAACGCAACAAATCTTCACGTGTGTTTTTCTTTGTATTTACTTGATCGTTTCCTCAGCGCAGCAGCAGCTCAAAGCCTGCTTCTCCCTGTTCAGTCAACATCTGCCGCCTTAGTGTCCGGCGTGGTAGCCCTCCTTCATCTTGTATCGCACACCGCAGTACTTGCAGGTCTGCGGGGTGTTGTGCTTGCGGGTGTCCAGCTGAATGTACTCGACCGGGTGACCCAGGGCGCCGCCACCACCGTCGCACACTGCGACGCTGCTAGCCAACTCCACAACCGGCACCTGGGCAATTCGCTGCTCGGCATCGCTGCGGTGGCGGTTGATGTCCTAAGACGTAGATAAAAAGACAACAAATTAGCGTCAATAGACTAAATATTAAGTGTAGCTGTTCGCATGGGACGCACCTCGAACGGCGTGTGGTTGTCGTAGATCGTCGAGAAGCTCGAAATCTGCAGGCGGAAGGCGGTGGCAGCCGACGGGGCCGCACGAGGGGCGCAGGCGCGCGCCGCAGTGGCCAGAAGCGCTTGGGAGCTACGACGCAGCATCTTGCTTGGGGCTTCGAGACCGAATGTGAGGTCACGGACGAGTAAAGTGGATGTTGCACGAATGTCGTATTAGTGAATTTGTGTTTTATTAAATAAATAACTTTTGAAAAGGCTAAATACACAAAATTTGTGTTCGAAGCTCATCATTTATTCCACAACCTACGATGCTAGCGTTGGTGGCGGAAGTTCAGGGCGCTCTGTCGGCCGATGAGGAACGAGTGAAGGATATACCTGTTCGCGACTGCGAAGAATTCCCTTCTGCCAAGTTGTTCCTGCAGTCTCGTCCTGCTGGCGTGTACACATGCGCCAGAGCGATAGCTTCGGTGGAAATATCGCCCGAGCTGTCCAAAGTGCTGGTAGAATGGTCCTTCCACTTGCAACGGCTATCAACAGGGATCGCCACAGTGGACAACAACTTTAATCAGGGTAGATCGAAGTTGGACAAGTTAAAGATGGCCACACAATTACTGGCAACCACTGTGTTGACGCAATGGCGAGCCATAGAGACTGAGGATGGAATGCTATCTGTGCTCTGGTATCCGCTGCCAGATAGCGACGACTACGGCGTAGCGGTGCATATCTGTCTGATGCCTACGCCCAAGTGCCTTGCGTCAACGGTGTTGGTCTATGGAGAGGGCCGGACCAACGCTCGATGCAAACACACGCAGTGGATTGAGGACCGCGTGCCCATTGAAAAGCACGTGGTGCAGCTGGTGGAGACTCGAGGCGAGCCCATCCATGAGGTATTACTGAGTAAGGCTGGGCCGGGAGGCGATAGATTGATCCTGGAAGGACTGATCACCAACTTCTTCGTTGGTAAGTTGCTGTTAATTGGCTTCGAAAGTAACTGAAGGTTAACATGGTGTTTTTGATCATTGCAGTGAAGGGTGGGAAATTATACACGGCGGATGAAGGAGTTTTGCAGGGCAGTACGAGGGAGCTGGTGTTGAAGGCATGTCACGATCTGTCAATCCCAGTGGTTCTGGAGGCACCAAAGCTTTCGGAGCGCGATTCGTGGCAGGCGGCCTTCGTAACAAGTACGCCAAAGTCTGCATCTTCTGCCAATCTAATTTCCTGCTGATTTAGAACGATCTAGGTTTCCCAAATTAGGAAACTCCAAATACTACACATATCAGACAGACACTTTCTCACAATCTTTTTTTCTTCTTACCGAAGATGGTGCTCGGGGGCTTCGTGCTGGATGCGCAGGGCGAGGAGGATCTGCTGCACGAGGCGCTACAGACTGTGCGTGACCAGGGCTTCCGCATGCAGCGTGCCGCGGATGCAGGTGACCAGCCAGCCGTGCTCAAACACGCCGCCGAGG
>NW_008649003.1:39997-42133 GCF_000247585.1 Phytophthora nicotianae INRA-310 | reverse complement strand
TCTAAGGAACCGAATCGGACCGGAGCTATCGAGTCCTTTGGCGTCGAGGCTTTCGTGCGCCGCGCTGGCTGATACTCACCTGCAGCGGGGGCAGGAGCTTGCATCAGCGGAAGGGAAATCATCGGCATGGACTTGAAGAAATCTCGACTAGCCGCGGCGGAAGTCCTCGCCGCCTCTTCTTCAGCTTCAAACACTGCCAGCTTTTCCTGGATGTCTGCCATCTCCTGGTCCAAGGCTACACTCTCCGCGAGTATGGCTTTCTTCTCCTTCTCATACGCCAGTTTGAGCGAGTTCATGTCCTTTTTCGCCTGAGATTTCAGCTGTCGCTCGAATTGGGCCTGTTCCGTCCGCATCGTATCCACCTTCTTGGCCTGCTCGTTCTGCAGACCGAAGACCTTCTGCACGTGTTTCGTCTTCTTGTGCACCAGCTCGCGCTCTAACTGGACAATCTGAGCCATCAACTCCTTCTGCTGAACCAGCAGCGATCGCTCTTCCTTGTGGAAACTGCGCTGGCGTTCCAGAACTTGCGCTGTGGCAGCGGAGATCTCTGCTTTACGTTGGCGGTCAGCAACGATACACTTCTCCAGCTCCTCTGTCCGACTGCGAGCCCATGCGAGGTCGCTCTCGGCGTTCTGCACACGCACTTCATGCTTCAGATTCATGGTCGTAATCTCGGTCGTGAGACGCTCCAGCTCACTCTTCTTGCTGTTAAGTTCGCTGTGGAGTGTTCGACGCAGTTCAGAGAGCTGCTCTGTAGCATGCGCCAATTTATCTTCGTATGAACGCTTCTGGTCGTTCGCAGAAGCGTTTGTTTCTGCGTCCTGCACCTTGGAAAGCTCATACTCACGATCAAGATTCTCCTTCTCTTCCTGCCAACTCCGCATGTGCGTTTTGTACTGTTGAAGCACCATCACGCTCCATTTCTGAATGGAGCCGCGTACAGACTGCAGCAGAGCCTCCTCTAGACAAGAATCCACAGCTGGCCCGCTACTTTGTTGCATGTACTGGTCCAATGCGCTCCGTAGATCCGACTTGTACTGTGTCAGTAGCCGCACCAAGCCATCGGAAAATTCCTCTCGTGATCTTTCAGCCAGTTCTGCAGCCATGGCTTCGAGGTTCTAGGGGAGAACACGCTCAAGGACCTTAATGCAGATGTCTGTTGACAGCTTGGTGTTGCGCTCTTAAGAGTCTCCAGGAAGTCGCGTACTTTCACCAAAAAATTCTGCTGTCTCTGGAAGCACCTCACGAATATGCATCATGGCTGCTTGAACACCACGGAAGTGAGAGGCATACAGAGCTCGCTTGCTAAAGTCCTTTCACCATTTTTTCCCCGCAGAACTCGTCCCCGCTTCCATTTCATTCGTGTAAGTCTGCTGATTTGGATCGCGTCTCAGTAGGATCGGTTCCATTGCTCTCCACTGCACGACTTAGCGCCACGCATATTTCTCCGCAGGAAAGCTCGACTTCAGATACACATGCAGTAGGTATGTTTATCCCGACAGGGCTCTCTGCAGCCTAAAGTATGCGTCACCTGCTGTGTGTAAGCTAAAGGAATACGGAATTAAATCTAATTATGTACGTGAGGGTTAACGCTTAACATAAGCTAGTGTCCTGAAGGATATCTCAAATCATTTCGCAGAGTTAATTTCATTCGTATTAATCTTTCGCCTTTTACTAAAGATTACCGTGGAATTGACTCACAAAATGCGGCTTCAACCAAATTTCTGGATCCCTCCTTGTGAGGGGAACCATCATTCATTTATTTAACCTTTTTTACTTCTTCAACAACTATTGTGCATTGCGCACATTCTGTCTCAGCGATGTCATAACTCGTTGTTTTAGCAAATCCAGCATTGATTTACCTACCGTAATCGTCGAATTAACGTTGAATCACCCTTTATTCGAAGAGTTAATGTTGTCTTATGAGTGTTTTCGTTGAATGGCTGTAGTAAAAAAAAATGCCAACCCAACGTTGCACACTCTAACTCTTTCTTAAGCCCATGCAACTACATTCCAGAAGATTACAATTTCTATCGACATGCGTTGGAGATTTTAATTGTGCTGACCTACATCTAAGACATTGACTTAAGTGTCGTTGTGTCCGTTATGGGAGTCTCGACGCGATCTATTTCTCGT
>NW_008649003.1:0-39897 GCF_000247585.1 Phytophthora nicotianae INRA-310 | reverse complement strand
CTAGACAAGAATCCACAGCTGGCCCGCTACTTTGTTGCATGTACTGGTCCAATGCGCTCCGTAGATCCGACTTGTACTGTGTCAGTAGCCGCACCAAGCCATCGGAAAATTCCTCTCGTGATCTTTCAGCCAGTTCTGCAGCCATGGCTTCGAGGTTCTGCGGGAGAACATGCTCAAGGACCTTAGTGCAGATGTCTGTTGACAGCTTGGTGTTGCGCTCTAAACTCTCCACAAAATCACTCTTCATCTGTGCTTCCCAACTAACTAAATTGTCCATGAACAAAGTCTTTCGTAGCCTCTCTGGGAGCTTTGAACGCACTTCACGAAGATGCGCCATAGCTGCCTGAACACCACGAACATGAGCGACAAACAGAGCTCGCTCGCTGAGAGTCTTTTCACCATCCTTATCCTTCGTCACCGCTTGCATCTCCTTCGTATAACTCTGTCTGGCGACTTCAATTGCCTCTGTGACCTCCTGCTCCAAGAGTGTGTATGACGCCTTCTGCATCGTTGGAAGCTGCCCGGTATTGATTGCATCCACGTACGCGTCCAGCACGGCTACAAATTGTTCTGAGCGCAACTCGTGGCCCATCAATTGCTTCGCCGGTAGCTTTTGGGCTTTATCTGACAAATAGTCCGCGTATAACTCGTCAACAGCCTCGACAAACTGCGTGCGCAGCTCACTGCGTGGCGTCTCGGGAGGCACAACTTCCGTCCCATTGCCCTCCACTGCACGACTCAGCGCCACGCAATCTCTCACTGGAAAGTACGACTCCAGGTACATACGCAACATGTTTCTCTTGGTTGCGGCGTCTCCGTAGCCTCCTTCGGGGGCCAAACCCTGCTCGAAATACTGCGTGGGTGTCAACTTCTGTCCCTGTGCATCTTTGAGCCACTTGATCTTGAAATTCCTGGCCAACCAGATGAATTTGGGCGCATGTTCATGAAATTCACTAGCTGTAGTCACAAGAACATCAATATAGTCAGCTGTTAGCGTCTCCATAAGGTGATTTCGCTGTGGATCTCCTCACCCACAGCCTCTTCGTCCTGCATAGCTTTGATTCTTAGCACTTGGGCCACCTTCTCGACCCACTGCAGCCTTTCTACAGCCTCCGCGTTGATTTCTCCATTTACGTTGTACAGTAGGGCGGACGAGAGCAGCAAGAGCAACGCCAGCTTCTGGTTCTCGGTTTGTTGTCCGTTCTCAGTCTCTAGCGCAGCTCCAGCAGCCAGAACGATGCGAGTTTTGTCTCCGGTCTTTGTATTTTCGTCTTGAGGCAGCCACAGCCACAGCAACACGTTCTTTTCGTTCTCGGGCGTAGCAGAAAAGTCCACCTCTTGGGGCTGTAGCAACGTGTGGAGAAGCAGCCGTTTACCACTCGCTGGAGGGCCGAATACGCCCATAATACTCATTTTTGAGGCATGAATCGAAAGCAGAGCATCTCGCGCATCCGGTGAGACCTGCAGTGTCGCGCCATCGCCGCTATAAGTCGAGAAAACCAGCGGCAAAGCTCGCCATTGTCCCGCCATAGAGCTTTTTCTACTTGCCTTTTCCAAAAGCTGATTTTGATTGGCTAAATGGGTACCTGAAATAGGGAACAATACACAAAACGAGCTGAGTTGTCCATTTTCATTTCCTACCCATTTTTGCCGATCCATTACCCATTTTGCCACGTACGATGGTAGAGCTTTCTTGGTGGCAGGCGCCGTACTTCACGGAGCCCGGATGGAGGCCCAGCGCCAGCCCCGTGCCCTATTTCCTAGGCGCTCTGGTCTTTATGACCGTTGTCTATCTGTTTGAGACGTATCTGGACATCCGTCAGCACCGTAAGTTGCATGACAAGCGGTTCCCGAAGCCATTGGCGGAGGCGATCGAGGGTCTCGGCAGCTACCGCATGAAGAAGGACGAGAAGGAATCAGAAGATGATAAGAAAGAGGAATCGGAAACGCAGGAGGAGGAGGAGACGACGCTGCTGGCTGCGATCCAAGCCAAATTCGACAAAAGTCGCGCCTACGGACTGGACAAGAGCACGTTCGGCTTTGTGCACGGCGTCTACAACCAGTTGGAGGCCTCAGCTTTCTTGCTGCTGGGCTATCTGCCCTTCATGTGGACCATGAGCGGCAAGGCACTGCTGTCTTTGGGCCTGGACGCCGACAATGAGATCTACCGAGCGCTAATGCTACTGACACTCACGACCATCCGGGACACGCTCGTGGGCATCCCCTTCGGACTTTACTCGACATTTGTGGTAGAAGCTCGTCACGGCTTTAATAAGCAGACACTGGGACTGTTCTTCATGGACAAGATCAAGAGCTTCGGGCTGTTTATTGTCATCGGATTCCCCGTCACAGCTGCGTTGATCTACGTCATCCGATGGGGAGGGGAGTACTTCTACATGTACGTCTGGGCGTTCCTCTTTGTCTTCTCCGTCGTCATGATGACGCTCTATCCAGTGCTCATCATGCCGCTGTTCAACAAGTTCACGCCACTAGAAGAGGGCGAGCTCCGTACGCGCATCGAAGCGCTGGCTGCGAGCCTCAACTTCCCGCTGACCAAGCTCTTCGTCACGGACGGCTCCAAGCGCTCCAGTCACAGCAATGCCTATTTCTTCGGACTGTTTAAGAGCAAGCGCATTGTATTGTTCGATACGCTATTGGAGCAGGCGACGCACGACGAGATCGTTGCTATACTGGGCCACGAACTTGGACACTGGAAGCTCTGGCACACTGCGCAGGGCTTTGTGATCCAGCAAGTGTACATCTTGGCTTCCTTCTACGTGTTCGGACTCTGCATGAATGATGCTGAGCTGTTCGCAAGCTTCGGATTCGCAGGAGACTCGTCCAAGCCTGTGATCATCGGCTTCCTACTCTTTTCGCAGACCATGTGGGCTCCAGTGGAGCACGTACTGTCCTTCTTGATCACATTGAACACTCGTAAAAACGAGTTCCAAGCAGATGCGTTTGCGGTGGACCTTGGCCATGACGTCGCGCTCAAATCCGGACTCACTAAGCTTGCGATCGAGAACCTGTCCAACATGAACCCGGACGTGCTGTACAGTGCCTACCACTACAGCCACCCGCCCCTCGTTGAGCGCCTGAACGCCATCACGGCACGTGCCAAGAAGTCGCAGTAAGGAGCGAACAACAACCTGTGAGCTTTGTAACTTGGAACATGATTCTTGCAGCTCTGTTTTCAACTACCTGCACACTCCGGATATGTTGTACTGGAAGGTTAACATACGCACTAATGTATTTTACGTCCAACTACTGTAAACAACACTACACAGCGCCGTGGACTCTCCTGACAAGCAGTTTTTGTCTGCGTATACCGAGGAACAACAGAAGAGGAAGGCCGAAGTCTAAGCACACGCATCCGCACGCTTCATGCGTGTTTGGTTTGTGCTTGTTAGTAAGGACTCCTTGCGAGCACGACGTAGCGCATCCGAGTCTGGCTGGGGTTGTAGATGATATACTCGCTGTGATGCAGTCCCGTTCGCTCCTCCGGCTGAACTGGTTTCCCTACGGGCCAAATGGCTCCGTGAACATCCGCAACTTCTCCCGCTGAGTCTGGGCGACACGACCCAACGCCCTTACAGCTGTGGTAGTAGGCTCCCTTAGCACGCCCACCAGCTCCTGTGTGTACAAACTGCTTGGCATTGTCATCCGAATTGAGCATCTCCTTGCTCTCACCTAACGCCACTTCACTCAACGCGAACACACACTGATTGTGGCCGTTCGTAGGTCTGCAGTGGCAATACGCCTGCGCTTTCGTCACCTTATCCGTGAAGTACAATCCTTTACCAAACGTCCGTCCATTCGACGCGACCTCGGGTGGTGCGATGCGCAGCCCTTCCGACAAGATGCCCAGCCAGTTTGCCAAGTGGCTGCCATGCCAGAGAATCTATGGCAACGGAGCAAACCGCGCAGAAGCGGTTAGCGTCCACAGGCTTGATAAAACATAGAAAAAAAAAACAACACAGTACAAAACAACTCAACGCCTTACCCGTCGGTTGGTAAATGTGCGGAAAGGCTCAAAGCGTGTCTCCTGCTCGGGCTTCTCAACACGAAAGACCGACAGCAACTGCAATCGGTCTTGCTTCCGCCCGCAGCAATTAGAGTTGCGGATATACGTCTGAATTAGCGCAAAATCGGGATCCGAGCTCTTCACAGGTTGGAGCTCGCACTCTAACAAATCGTAACACTCATCCAAGTAGTTTCTCGACGCACACCGCCGTGCCACAGGCTCGTGAGCCATTCCACGGACACTAGCTCCAACTTCAGCCATCAGCTGGACCTTCTTGCCTAGTTTTACCATCGTATCAATGACTTCCAGACGCGAGTGATGCGGAATCAGTGAGTAGAAGTGGCTGCTAAGGTTCGATAGCCGCGCTCGGGACGTCTGTCGAGTGCGTAGCGCTTCATAAATCTCCTCCAGCGTCTCGTATCCCTGTCAATAATGCAGCATTCACATTAGCATAATCTGTATCACACAAGTTACCACTTCAACTTCAACATACCCGTTTAATGGTCGTCTTGGACAGACGCCCGAGCGGCAGCTTCATGATAGCATCCCCCAATAGCTCGTCAGTGACTGTATAAGCATACGACAGCTCTGTGTGGTCAGCAACGAGCGTCAAAAAGTCCTGCACCTCGGTAGGCAATCGCGATGGCGGCGCAGTGGCACATGCACACGTGGAAGTCTCGGTAGAAGCACCGGCAGTGTCTCCATCTGAACCTGCATACAGCCAGTCGAACTGGTTGCTCAATGATCGCCGTACGCTCGTGCTGGACGTTGCAGTTGTCGAAGTTGAAGTCGCAGTGGAGTACGTCGTCCACATGCCAGCTCGACGTCGCTTACGAGTGCTAGATGTAGCCATCGGGAGTGGCGGAGACGTCGTCGGCACCAGATCAAAGTCTCGGAAACTGTCTGCATTGTCCATTTCTCCTTGGTTGTCCGCCAATGCCGACGTCAGCGACTCGGAATAAGGCGTTCCAGTTGAATAGTCCAGCTCAATCCACGTGTAGCTGCCTTCTTGGTACCGCAGTGCGTGACGCTCCTCCCATTCGCAGTTGGTATTGGACGCGAACAAGGTGCAGAACTCGAGTGTGACCTTCTCAGCGCTCGGGAATGGGCCTGTGAGTGTAGTTTTGCCTGCACATCCGACACGTCCAGCTCTGGTCCAGAGGTAGAACTGCTTGTCGAACTCGAGTGCCTGCAACGCGATGAACTCGCTGTGATTGTTGTGGACACGCGCCTGTAGTGTACAGACACAATACGTAAGTCTCTTGTTCAACTTTCTAAGCTAGAAATCAGCCTCGTACTCGAGTGAGCATGGCGTCGTAGAAGCTCCCTGCGTGTTGTAACACAGTGGCTCGACGTTGATAGGACTCGGGCAGATACGGGTCGGGTTTGATGAGCAGCAGCTTTTCGTCGTCGTCCTCTGTCTCGGTGTCGCTGATGAGGTTGCAGCAGTTGGTCCTACTGCAATCATTCTCGTCTTCATCTGTGTCGTCGTCAGGCAACTGGAGCTTGACAGCTTTGGCGCTGCGTCGCGACGTGACGCGCTTCTTGAGTGGAGGCGACAGCACAGGCAGCTGCGTCACGCTGAGCTGCGAGCGCGTGCTGGCAGCTACGCCCGAGCGTGATGTATGCACGCGCGGCAAGTTGAAGCGGCGTGAGCGACTGGGCGTCGCCGGAGAAGGGTACGGGAAGGGCGAGGAGCTCATCGCGGCGGCGGCAGGCGACGCCTTTTTGGTGGAAGCCGTGGACGCGCGACGCTTCTTGGCCATCGTGGCGATCCGTCGCTTGTGTCTGCGGCTCCGGCGGCTGGAACTGAACTGGGGCTGCGGCTTCCTCCCTTCTTCGGCTCTGGCGGGTCTGTCTGTGCTCGGTTTCTTGGGTCGGGTCGGTGTCATTTTAGCTTGAAGTTTGTATGCACTGATTCGTACACGATGCCTGTGATACTGGTTACCGGTTTTGCCGTGTTCTCGGTGCCGTGAAGCGACGGAAAGCGAGAAAAAGATGGGCCCACGGTCGTTGCAGCAGGTGTCATTGCCAGCATATTCGCGCATTAGGTTTCTCTAGTCATGCATGGCGTTGCTAGAGCTAATTGCCATAGCATATCGCTCTTCAGTGGTCAATCACTTTGACAAGCATAATTGGTTTTTGAGCGGCCGCGCCGTGCTGGATCGATTTCGGTTCGATCCGACGGCGGAAATAATTTTGGCGCTACACCGAGTTAGTGTAACAAGACTGCAGCTGGAAGAGTGAATACTAGTGCGGCATTGAGTGGAAAACATGTCGAGTCGATAAATTCAAGTACCAGACGGCAACTTGCCTTTCAACGTTGTGATCACCTCCGTGAGGATGGTTGTCATCAAGTTGAAGGCAAGCTCAGATCTGATAACGGTCCCTACTTTCACACACCGTTATTGGTCAAAACTGAGTTTTTGAATTACGTCACAGTATCGAGGGATCATAGCGACCATTGTAACAACATTTAACGACATGGCGGCGGTGGGCGCCGTTGTGGACGCCGTCTTCGGCTCGTACGACGTCAAGAACGCCAAGCAATGGCGTGACGAGGACCTGCTACACCGCGAGCAGGAAAAGCAGTGGCGCGAGGACTCTATACAGCGCGAATATGAATGGCGGCGCGCCGATCTGGAGCGAGAGCGACGGGTGGTAAAGCTCGAGAACGAGAAGCGCATTATCGACGCGCGGCATCGACAGCTCGTGACCGTCTCGCAGATGTCAGCGCTGCTCGCAGGCTTTACAATGTCTACGATCGTGGAGGTGCAGATAGCGGACGCCACAAGCCAGCCAGTTATGATCCTGTACGGCGCCGTGTGCTGCTTAGAGGTGAGGAACCAGGACGAGCGGAATGTGGCGAGGCAGTTTGCTTTTCTGAAATTGCCACAGTACATAGACTGATGCAGCTGTTGTTGTCACTGTTGGTGCTGCAGTTTATATGCATGTTGATGTGCATGCTGACGTGCATGGCGCTGCTGCTGGCACTCACGCGGTTCGTGACGCATACGCTAGAGGGCGAGGTACACGCGCTATCATCGTTAGAACTGGACGTGGTTTCACCTTTCTACGGCTGGTGGCTCAGCAAATGCGAACGCGAATGGATCATGGCTTACCGTCTCTTCCGAAGTGGGCTGTCATTATTCCTCACGCAGGTGGCACTACTAGGCTGGGCAGTCTTTGGCGAATGGGTAGCAGCCGCATCCTGTATGACGGCGCTCTGTGTGCTCGCGCTCGCGTACTTGGAGCTGCGCGTTGCCAGTCGATGGAGATATCTCTGGAGGTTTCCGGAGTCACACGCACCCGGATCACCCACAGCTACAGCAAGGAGGTCAACAGTCGAAGCGCCGCCATTAACTCCATAGACAAAGCACCATACATTGTCAAGCTGTTCATTGTTTTCGCTCGAGCAATCAATGAGTCCCGTCTCTCCCCATTCTGGAGCTTTTTCTTGTGGCTCCACGTATTTGCGCATACATGCCAAGCAGCAGTTATGCATTCTCACAGGTATATTTCTATGCATTTTTGTTTACCATCCATATAAACTATGAAGAATACACAACGTCAGTCAATCCTGCTTCAGCCGCCGCGCCCAATCATTACGCGAAAAGCTCCAAGGAGCAGAGGACAAGTGGTGACGATGGCAGACAAGTTCGTGGTGCACAAATTCGGCGGCACGTCCGTGGGCAGCGCCGACTGCTTCGCCAAGGTGGCGGACATCGTGTCGGGTAATGAGGCCCCGCGCATGGCTGTGGTGGTGTCGGCCATCGGTGGCAAACCCAAGGTCACGGACCTGCTTATCTCGCTGCTCGAACTGGCCAAGCAGCGCCGCACGGCCGAATGCGACGAAATCCTGGCCACGCTCCGTAAGAAACACCACGACGTGGTGAGCACACTTCTTCCTGCTGAGGTGGGTGAGCCCATCGAAAAGGCCATCGAGCGCGACCTTCAGTCCGTCTCGGAGCTGCTGCGCTCCATCTCCATCATGCAGGCGTACAACGAGAACGTGGTGGAGTTCATCTCAGGTCACGGTGAGATCTGGTCGGCCAAGATCCTCACAGCTGTACTAAGCCAGAAGATGCAGGACGACGGCAAAAAACACCGTTTCCAGTTCGTGGATGCCCGCGACTTCCTGACAGTCGAGCCGGACAACGAGCACGGTCCGGTGGTGCAGTACGATCTGTCAGAACAGAAGCTTAATGCGATCCTGAAGAACGGAGAGGGCGATGAGCTCACGCACGTGGTCATCACTGGTTTTATCTGCAGCACCGTCGAGGGCGTCATGACCACACTCAAGCGTGACGGTAGCGACTTCACAGCCTCGATCTGTGGTCGTGTGCTACACGCCAGCAGCGTCACGATTTGGACGGATGTGAGCGGTGTATTAAGCGCTGACCCACGACGTGTGCCAGAGTCTCAGATTCTGCCCGAGATCTCGTACCAGGAGGCCATGGAGCTTGCGTACTTCGGTGCCAAGGTCATCCACCCGAAGACTATGGCGCCTGCCATCGTGGAGGACATTCCTATCTACATCCGAAATACATTTGAGCCTGAACACCCGGGCACGAAGATCTCAGACCGCAAGAAGGTGGAGCTCAAGCGCACCATGTCGAACGGAACTCCCACAGCTCGCAACATTGTGAGCGGATTCTCCACTGTAGATGACTTGGCACTGTTTAACATTGAAGGCAGTGGCATGGTCGGTGTGCACGGCACGTCTTCACGGCTATTCAGCGCGCTGGACCGCGTCAAGGTGAACGTTGTGCTCATTGCGCAGGCCAGTTCGGAGCACTCGATCTGCTTCGCTGTGCCCATGGACTGCGCCGAAGTCGCCAAGGAGGTGATTAACGAGACTTTCTTCAAGGAGATCCACGTCGGACACATCGACAAGACCGAGTACATTGCGCCTATCAGTATCATTGCTGCTGTAGGTGATCAGATGAACCAGACTCCCGGTGTCTGCGCCCGTTTCTTCGGTGCTCTAGGCCGTGCAAAGATCAACGTGTTGGCTATCTCACAGGGATCCTCGGAGCGTAATATCTCGGCTGTGGTACACTACAAGGACTCGGCCGCTGCGCTGCGTGCTGTACACTCGTCGTTCTTCCTGTCGGACCAGACCCTTTCCATCGGTCTAATGGGTCTCGAGTTCGATGAAGACGAGACCAACAGCATCGGTGTGGCTCTACTGAAGCAGTACCATCAGCAACGCGAGTACCTGAAGCAGCGCTTCAACGTGGACATCCGTGTGCGTGCTATCGGCACACACATCACCTCGCAGATGCTGCTGGACGTCGACGGTGACATCACCGAAGAAGCCTTGGCAGCCCGGCAGGACGAATTCGTGCCGTTCGACCGGAACAAGTTCCTAGATCACGTCTGCGCAGACCATTTGCCACACTGGCTCATCGTTGACGTTTCCAACAGCTCACATCACGTCAAGGACTTGTACCCGCAGTGGCTGGCGCGCAAGGTGCACGTCATGACGTCGAACATTAACGTGTCGTCGGCCTCGACGGAGCAGCACAACGCCATGCAGGAGATGGCGATTCAGAACGAACTAACGTACGATCCGGAGGCAACGCTGGCTATTGGTGTGCCCATTTTCAACACCATCCAAAACTTCATCCAGACAGGCGACGATATCCAGCGGGTGGAATACTCGGGAAGCCGCTTCTTGCACGCTGTTTTCGACGCTGTGTTCGCACTACCGGAGCCGGCGGAGGCTGATCTTGGAGCTATTATGAAGGACCTTATGGATCAGTACAAGAACGAGTTCAGCGTGCGTGATATCGTGGACGACGTCATGGGCGTACGTAGTGCCAAGAAGGCCATTATGATCGCTCGCGAGATGGGCTACGACATCGAGATGAAGGACGCCAACATTGAGAGTCCCTGGGATCCCAGCGCCACGGTTGCTGGCAGTCAGGACGAGGTCGGAGCCTGGAGCTACGATTATCTATTGGAGCACCTCGTGAAGGCCAGCGAGCCGTTGAAGCAGCAGATCGCCAAGACTGTAGCAGACCCGAAACAGGCACTGCAGCTGCGTCAAATGTCATACATCGACGCTGCCACGGGCAAGATCTCGGTGCGGGTGGAGGCTCTGCCGCCGACCCACTCCTTCGCATCGCTCAAGTGCCGTCAGGGTGGCTTTGCCTTCTACACGCTGCGGCATTCGCTACACCCCGTGGTGGTCACGGGTCCCATCGCAGACTGCTCGATCACGGCGGGATCTCTTTTTGGTAGCACACTGTTCCTGGCGAGAAATTGCGGTGCACGCGCCCACAACTGCGACCACAGATGCCAGATCAACAACAAGAAGTAAGCGAGAGCCTCGAACTCTTGTGCACGTGAGCGTTAGTACATAGAGAACCCATAAACGACGTCAACAAGTGCCATGTTCATCAAACTGGGTCTTCTTTGTTTCCTCGATAAATATTTGGATCAGCGGCTACGGCAACGGGACACTCATGCGTCTGCTGCTTGATGGTTTGACGAGATATCTCCACCGACTGGCGATCCGCAGGTTGTAGTACAGCAGACCGCACACGCAGAGTACTGAGACCACAACGGACGCGACTGTGGATCTGACGAACACGATCCAGCTGACCAAGCCGACGGCCACCAAGAAGAAGGACGCGCCTGTCCTGAACAATTGATACGCGAGTAGCCACTCCTGCTCGCACTTGATCGTCCACCAGTCGGTAAATGGCGAGACCGTGTCCAGCTCCCGATCCGAGAGTTGCCGCACCTCCCCATCCAGCGTGTGGGTCACGAATCTCGTGAGCGCCAATAGCAGCAACGTGCATGTCAAAGTGCACAGCAGCATACACAGGAACTCGAGCACGCCAACAGTTCCGTAAATGATGAGCAATGGCTGGCTTGTGTCGCTCTGCAGCGACTTGATCTCCTGGATGAACATGATGGAGAAGAAGGCCATCATGGCCGACAGCTGCGATACAGTCTGCAGTTGCTGGTGACGCGCGTCGATCAGCCGCTTCTCCGACTCAAGTTTGGCCACGCGCCGCTCGCGTTCCAGATCGGCACGCCGCCACTCGGTCTCACGACGGATGGCGTCCTCGCGCCACTGTTTCTGCTGCTCACGGTACAACAGGTCCTCATCGCGCCACTGCTTGGTGTTCTTGACGTCGTACGAGCCGAAGACAGCGTCCACGACCGCCGACATTGCGGCGGCCGACTATTGTTGAAAGTGTCTACTAGAAACTACCAAATATCATGACATAATGACAACATAACTTTTAAGCCGATTTATTTTAATGAAAATAAATATCATTTAGCTTTCAAATAGCCGGTTTTATCATCGGTAAAAACTTTTAAGACGATTTAACTGCCAAAATACGGTTTTAACAAGCTGTAATTTGCCTCGACGACTTTCACTGCTCGTGTGTACTGACACCCGATGCATCACTCTACGACAACGAGAGCGGCCACGAAGTGCTACATGTAATGCGGACGACGGCGTTACTTCATGGGAGCTGTTCGTTGGTTCAGTTTGCGACCAGTCGATCGCTGCTTCAGCTTTGACGGTGAAGTTAATTGAGTCAAGTGAGATTCATCACTAGTAGAACCAATGGAAACGAAGACAAAACGAGTTGTCCAGCTTGGCATCGGTGGCTGCACGGTGCAGTCGGCGAAACAGTTCGTTCTGGATATGATGTTTGAAGTCGCATAGCTCCGTTTCAGTCGTGCCAGGCGCATCCCTGAGTTGCGATCCGAGGCGAGGCGAAAAAAATCAACCTGCACTTGCTCAGCGAATGCATGGCACGCGGCTAGCAGCGCCGAAAGAATCGAAGCGTCTGAACCCATTTGCTTCACCAAGAAGTACTACTTCTGAAGTAGTGGCCGGTATCAAGTGCGTTCTGCAGCGGGATCACTTGATATCGCACTGCAACTGAACCCAGTCACGTTCGTAATACTTGAACGACTTGAATCTCGTCGGATACTTCACTGAAGAAGGCGAACGCAATGCCCACCGAAGCCAAAAGCTGTGGTCGAAAGGAGGTCGAGCATCATTCGAGCCTGGGACAAGCTCTAGAATCTCACATCTAACTTTTTGCTGTTTGCTCTCCTGCTATCCGCTCAGCTTTGCCCTGCATCAACGTTTGTGCAGCAACTGAACAAACATGCTCCCTGCGATCTCGGGCTTTGGTTTGCGCCACGTCACAACGATGACAACAACAATCTCATCAACAACGAATTCGACGCTGGATACAACCGTTTCGGCACTGGACTGTACTACATACATTTTGTAGCAGTAAATGCGTCCGCTGATCAGTCCCAGCGTCCCGGATATATGAGCGCACGGTGCTGCTCTATGGTGTGATTTTGTTATGATAAAGGCTCTGGAGCGGTAAAACTCAGCAAAGATGTAAGGATCCCGTACGGAGGAAGTGCGGGCAACGTGAACATTTGTCTACCGTCCGTGGCCTGCCTCAACGCAGCAGCTTGTTGCCAAATCCCCGAATCTCGATGCTCGGCGCTGAACGTTAAATGACTTTTGCGCCACGTGTTTCCGCAGCGACAGCTCGCTGGTAGGATAAGTGACTGGAGGAGAATGCAGTGTCGAATGCAACGAGTGTTAGAGCGAATGAAGCCGTAGAATTATTCTCGGTTGCTAGCAACTGGTTGTCATCTTGCTGTTCTTGTCCGGACTCCTGAGGTTACTTCGAGTTGCCTCGAGTTGCGCCTCGTCTGCTCGACGTTTTGGCAGTTTGACGTATCCATAGCACACATAGTGAAATCAAGTCATCTGACGAGGCGTCGCTTAGGGCTCGGTTGAAGTAGGAGTGAAGGTCTTTGCAACAGTTACACATGCATAACCGCGATGGTTCACCAACAAACTTGCCTCAGTACCGAATCTGCGCTCTAGGCCACAGGTGACTTTTACCAATCGCCGCTCTTGGCAATAGATAGATATGGCGCGTGGCAGGGTCTCGCGCGCGGTGGCGCGACTGCTGCGGCCTTTTCAACGCAGCAACAGCAAAGCGGCAACCGACGACACATCCTCGAAGCGGCAGCGCGGCTCCATTTCGTCTACAACCAACACGTCGTCTACATGCTCCACGTCCTCGTCGTCCTCACGCAGCAGCGGCGGCTTCCGCGGGGCTACTAACACGCGCGTCTTCCCGCTCAAGACCGATAGTGACGGGATTCCGCACACGGTTCTCATGCCTCCCGCCTTCTTCCGGCAACTGCGAGCGCTTGTGGAGCAGACGAATGCGCTAACCACTGGCGAATACCGCGCGAGTCACAAAGGACCAGAGCCGTCGCTCAACAGCTCTAGAACCACCCTCCGCTGGAGAGGAGACTTCAGCACCAAGACGCTTGATAAGCTCGTCATTATCCTCACGGAGGACGACACGGACGGCTTTGCTAGTTCCATCGGACGGCGCTCAGCCAAGCCGGTGCCTCTGGAAACAGCCGCTAAGGCCATGCTACAGCTGTGGAAATGCTGCATGCAGATCCTAGACGTGCTTGCTGATGGCGCAGCTCCCGAGCCATCCTTAAGACATACGATGGCCCACTCAAGGGACGTTGCCATCGCGGCTGCGAACGAGAAGAAGCTTCAACTGGAGCAGGCGGCATTGACTCTGCTAGCATTGGTGATCAGACGACAGGAGTTCGACGCTCTGTTGGTGGCGGTTGGCCACGGAGGCTGCAAGAACCACAAGCCCACAGAAGAAGCGCGACACGGTATGTCCCGACTGTCTAAACGGCTATCTCGCCAATCGCGACGGTCACGCGTCTCCACCAATGCAAAGAGTGGAAACCGGTCGTCGTCAAACTTGTCTGGTCAACCGAAAAAGAGTAAGCGCGGCCAAGACCGCAATGTACGACTCTGTGACTCTGTGCACCACTTCTTGGAGTTGCACCAGTCGACACTACAATATGCCTTTGAGACGGTGCACGGTCCCATCGATTCCAGTGGCAGCCACACGGAATTCAACCCGTTCGATCAGCACCAAGAGCTCTTATCTGCTCTCGTGGCCACAAGCTACATGCGCGTCCCACGGCTTCGTAGCCACATTCTCGACAGCTTGAGTAACCTGGTGCCATCAACTGCTTTCAGCAGCACACATTCGATGTCGTTCTCGTTTGTGAATTCCCGTGGACGCGGCAGATCTCTATACGATGACAAGCTGCGACTCACGCCATACAACTGGCATTTGAGTATGTACCCGCAATGCCAGAACCTGCTGGCGACAATGAACCGTGAAGAACGCTGGGCTCCTTCTTCGCAAATACTCAACCAGCTAATGGTTGACACTGACGGCTGCATGTTGGTACTCGCACAGATCTTCGAGCAGCTCACAGGCCGGCAAGTTCTGGGACGCACCAATTGGAAATGCATCCCCGGCGCCGAATTACTGAAGGACGCAACACTAGAAGTGACGAAGAATTTATTTGAAACGGAGCTCCAGCAACGCGAGCCCAAGTGGCAAGACACAGTTGACGAGAAAGTCGACAACGAAACTGCCTCTGCAACTGAGAAGCAACCCTTCCGCGACTCGTTTTCACTCATGGACGGAGCGCTGGAGGAAGTCAACACGCCTACTGCGTACTTTGCCGTTCAGGTGACAGCCATGATGCACGAGAACGTCGGATTCATCCACGAATACCTCATGGCGATTCTGCGATCCACCAACTACATGCTTCCACACCACGTCAGTCTGTGTCTGCAGTATCTGGAGAAGTTGATGTTGGAATTCCCGTCCTTCTTTGCCAATGAGCCAGCAGCTCAAGACTTCCTGGTTCTCTCCACTATGGAAACGTCGAACCCTCACAACCAGCCACAGCAGGAACAAGCGTGCGCTGACATCGAGACGCTACGCTACGTGTTCTCGTGCCTCTTGGACTCGGAGCATTTCGAGATTCTAAAGGCAACGGAGCTCTTCCTACTCAAGAACTTTATGGGCCTTTCAGTCTCGTTGCAGCTGCAGCTCACGGACTTGCTTGCGATGCACGTCAAGCGGCTCTTCCTGCACTGGAATCGCGACGTGCGGTACTGCTACTACCACATCTTGCTGTACTTGACGTATCCGGGCAACCGCCTAGTGCTGTGCGCCAAGTCGGACGAGGCTCTTATGGGCGCTGAGGCCTCGCGGCTGTTCGAGATCCCCGGACTCGTGCGTACAGGCAGCACTGTTAACTGGGATGCCTTCGACGTCCCGCTCCATCAGATCGTTGCTCGCTACACACAAATGACCAAGCGTAAGCAGCGAGGAAGACAAGCGCCTTCTTGGGTGGACGCTGTGCCCTGCGCCATAGTGCAGCGCTCTGTCACCGAGTACAAGACCCACGTGAAGACGTACTTTGCCTACGCGCAGCAGATTTCCATGCACCAGCGCGTACCGACCCCCGTGTTCTCCGTCAAGACCGGAGAGAACGATTCCGCCCCTGTCACGACGGACAGCGCTCTCGCGGCGGCATCATTAGCGTGAATATAGTCGATAGAACAAAATATAAACATGTGCATCGTGTCAGAACAATGCAATTATCAAGTTGAAAAGTCAACATGAAGTTTTGTTTCGGTGGTCGCACTGATTGACCAATAGAAAATGTCCATTTCTATCACTTTTGAATCAAAAGTTTAGACAGTTACGATGCGCTCGACGGCGACCATGTTCCTGCGTCGAAGTGGACGTGTGTTCTCGACTGCCTCGACCGGCCGTCGCGTGTTGTGCTCGCTGCAGGAGCTACGAAACCTGCAGGGCAAAGGCCTCAAGTTTCCGTTACACCCTCCAGAGCCGAAGGAAGCGACACCAAAGACCGACACGAAGCCTCGTCGTCGACGAGACCTGCTGACAACCGGATTCGTGTTTTACAACGAGAAGACGCAACAACCTCGAGCCTTTATCAACAGGTGTGTGCTTGTCCTTACTCTAGTGTTTTCATTGCTGTCTGACGCTCTGTTTGGACAGGTGTCCCCACGCGATGCTGGAGCTCGACTTTGACGACAGCGATTTCTTCTGCGAAGGCTTCATCCATTGTAAAGTCCACGCAGCGTTCTTTGATCCAGATACAGGAATTTGCCTTCAAGGCCCCATTTCATCACGGAAAGCTTTGAGAGTGTGTATAATTGGCATGAGATTACTGGTCTGAACCTTGAAGCTCTTACTTACCTACTGTTTTGGTGTTGACAGGGTCTGGATGAGCTTCGAATGGAAGTAGATGGAGAGGATGTTGTATTACTGGCTGAACAAGCCAAGGCGAGATTTACCTCCATGCCTGCTTACGACAGTCAGGAGCCGGAGGCCTATAAGCGCGAGAAGCAGCGAGAACTGGCGGAGGCACTTTCGAAGCGCTCGGATATGTCGGAGGTGGAGGAGATGCAACTGCGGTTGCACGAGAAGACGATGGCGCGGTTGGAGAAGTACGGGCAGATGAGTAAACCAGCGCGTAAACCGAAGAAATAGCACGAGCGAAGCCAAGCTTTCTAATAGTACACGAGCTAGCCCCGCTTACAAACTACTTTTTTGTCTTGGTTTGACAACGTATTTGCACCAGAGATCAAGCTTGTGCGGCTGAATGAACACTCAGATGCACTAAAGGGCGCTATCGACTACCGACTGTGTGTTGTACTGCGTGTTGAACAGTAAGCTCGTGCACTGTCTCCAGTAAGCAGACTATAACAGACTGACTACACGCATCTGAACACAGCATATTACTACGTAGTAGAATCTACTGTAGATGCGCCAAAGAAGGTGACACAAACGCACGTGTCTATCGGACGTTGAGTCGAGGCCCTTGACTCGACTTGGTTCAAGTGTTGCTTGGACTGAAGGAGTTGCGGCTCCAAGCAGAAACAACAGATCCAGCCAGACCACAGTTGCAATCGGCGCTGCGTTTCTCGACACCAACCCAAGCAGAATGAGCACAATCCAAGCAGCCCATGTATGGTATCTTCAGACGCGCCAAGCAGCACCAGTGCCGCGAGAGGCAAAAAGACACGTACAGCATTCGCTACGTTCGCACTGGATCTGCAATACTAGCTGCATGCCATGCAAATAACCGGAGTTGCAATGCTGCTACTGCGGTGGTGGGACCGAGAGAAGCGCAGATATGGTCCCATAAGTGGTTATCATATTGGTGAAGAGCTTGTTCATGCCCGGCGTATTGCGGTGGCTCGGTAACTAGTCGCGCGGGTTCCGCCTGTCCCGGCTTCACCTTGGTACGCAGCAAGTGACGGAATGAGCAATAGACGTCTGCAACGCTGCATAGTCTCCGCTGCAACCTAACCGACTTGCAAGTTCCCGATATATGTAGAGCTCGCGTTATTATCCTCAGTGAGCGACTCACTCAATCCGTTGGTGGCCCATGCTTTGCCTCATGCTTCAGTCTTGCGTGAATGATGTGCTTGCAATTCAGTCGAATTACTGGTTTTGTTCTAATACACCCGACTAATCGGTCGTCCAAGACACACTCCTGATCCCGTCTGAAAAAAGTTAAGGTAAAACTCATCAGCAAGACGGGAGCAGTAACGATGTTTCAAACTTCAACTTCAGTAAACGTCGTGTATTGGACGATACACGGCGCCGTCACGGCCAAACCTACAGATACCCTCGGGGACCACACACCCGGATCGTCATTCTCGCTCTTCCCTCGTCCTACAGAGATCTCCAGACCCGCATCTTCAGCAGCAATGGTAGCTATTGCTAACGATAAGAAGGCCACTACCGGTGGCGTTGTGGCAGCGCGTCTACTGGGCTCTACGTGCTCTGGTCTCTGCGAGCTTATGATCTTCCACCCCGTGGACACGATCGCTAAGCGTCTCATGACCAACAAGGAGCCTATGCACGGTATGGCTGGCCTCAACAAGGTCATCTTCCGCGACGCATACGAAAAGCCTGTGTTCGCGCGCTACCGCTCGCTGTTCCCCGGTCTGGGTTTCGCTGCTGGCTACAAGGTCTCGCAGCGTATCTACAAGTTCGGCGGTCAGCCCGTGGTCAAGGACTACATGAGTAAGAACCACGCTTCCTTCTTCGAGCACACGTTCGGCGAGCGTAATGCCAAGACCATGATGCACGCCACGGCCGGCAGCCTCATCGGCATTGGCGAAATCGCTCTCCTGCCGCTGGATGTGCTCAAGATCCGCGCACAGACCAACCCGGCCGCCATTGCCGGCAAGGGCGTGGCCCACATCTTCAAGACGGAGGGCTTCGCTCTGTACCGTGGCGCCGGCTGGACGGCTGCGCGTAACGCGCCCGGCTCGTTCGCTCTGTTCGGTGGTTCGGCCCTCGCCAAGGAGTATCTCTTCCAGCTCGAGGACTTCAACAGCGCCACCTTCTTCCAGAACTTCGTGGCGTCCATCTCTGGTGCCTCCGCCAGTATCATCGGTATGTTACCGGTATATTACTTTTCGTGACAGTTTCTGTATGTTTGCTGACGGTATTTTTGTGTTTTTGCAGTGGCGCAACCGCTTGATGTGATCAAGACACGCATCCAGTCGCGTCCGTTCGACTCGCCCGAGAGCGGCATGACGGTCGTGCGCAACCTGCTGAAGACTGAGGGCCCTGGCGCTCTGTTCAAGGGTCTGATCCCGAAGCTGTCAGTCGTTGGCCCCAAGCTCGTGTTCTCGTTCGCAGTGGCACAGCACTTGATCGCGTACTTCGAGAAGTCTTTCGCTTAAGTAGACTACGCAGCGATAGAAGCAGAGGAGAGACCGACGACTGATCTGTTGCTCGCGCTAGAGCGTTCGCAGTTAACTGTCACGCTGGTACCTTCATTTATAAATATGTTCTTTCAAGTTTTGCACGTTGTTTTCTATTAAAGCATACACTGGTGTTCAATTACTTCAATACAAGATTGAGCACGGTGCGCACGAGTACGAGAGTGACGCCACCAGCAGAGGCAACGATTGCGAGCAACGCGAATGCAAGTTTCCACTTCCAAAGCCGTCGTGGTTGTTGGGCAAACGCGTGTTGAGGGAAGTAGAGCTGCAGTATGGAAGCAAGTGACTCGTTCGTCGATACTGGAGTCCCGTCTGGATGCTCCAGACTCGTGGTTTCCAGCAAAAAAATGGCACGCAGTCCGTAGTGATCGGACAAATGCGTTATCGGCAACTGTCGATGAAGACTTTGTTGGGATTGATCACCGTAGTCGTTTTCAGTGAGCTCTGTCACGGAGCAATGGTCCACTGTTGTGCCCTCGTCCACTAAAGTCAATCGGAAACGTGGTGATACTACAGACTCCACACTTGCATTGTCATCATCGTCTCCATCGTTCGTACTGTCAGTACTAGTAGTGGCAGAGACTGATGTCTGGTCATTGACGCCTGGGAAGAAGAACATGTAGTCGATACACTTGCCATCCTTCTCCAAAGAGAGTGGGTCCGTCTTGTGGAAAAGTAGAGAGTGTCCGTCACCATTAGTGATCGGGTGGATCTCTTCGCCGAGCTTGGTAGTATCACAACGCTTCATAAGGTCGATGATGAGAGGGTCTGCTGTGTTGTCTGCATCGACAGTTTTTCCCGCTTCCCTCGCGAAGTTCAACCTCGCCTCACGCACCACACGCTCAAAGTCTGCCACAAGTTGCTGATACACTTTGCTCTCTCGACATCGAGTAGATATGGCCAACCCAGTCTGCGAGTCATGCACTAAATCATGTCGAGCGTCCAGGTTGAAGTCGCCTGTGATGAGGACAGGTACTCCAGGGTCGTCTCGGATCGTTCTGGCAATAAAGCGGTGCATCTCTTGAAGCTGAGCGAGACGAATACTGTAGTCCTTGTAGTTGTCACCTGCTTGCGTGTGTGTAGTGAACACGTGGAGTGAGTCCGAGAGATCCGGCGATAGCTGGATGCGAGCGTAGAGCACGCCCTTGGCACAGATCCCGTCGCTGCCGGAGCCTTGCGAGTACGCAAGCTGGTCGCGCTCAACGATCGGGTAGCGACTGAGAATCAGCAGTCCGCCATCAATAAGGCGGGAGTCCAGAAGTCGCGGCCATACCGAGCCGCAGTGGTAGCGAAAGCCCATGGCGTAGGCTTCGCGCACGAAGCGCCTCTGTCTTGGTCCGGCCTCGAACATCTCCTGGAGGATCACCACGTCGAATTTGGCCATTTTACGGAGAAGCAGTGCCACTCTCAAGTCTTTGTAGTCACCAGTTTTGAACCACTGACCGCTGTGAATGCCTTCAGGGCGGCAGAAGATCTGAAATAAATGTACCCATACACCTCGTGAGATCAGATTCGGCCACTTCAAAGAGCTCTACAGCCACGTACGTTCATGCTGAGCACAGCGAGACGCTCCTGTACTTTTGCCATGGCTCTTAAGTCGCTGGAATCGATGAGAACGAAGAGAAAATCGCAGTCTACAGCTTGACACACGTCGAGCTTCGAGGTCCAGGGGTCCGTGCTACTGGCGACGAATTGAAGACTGCCGTTTCTTGTGACCGTTATCTCACCGAGCTTATACCCTTTTTCATTGGCTAAAACGAGTCTTACTGCTTCTTCATTGGCTTAAATTTGTAAGTACGTAGCATTCAAGCACTTTCACTGTTGAGCACATCCAGCTGCCGCTGCAAGGTGGCCAGTGTGCGCTCTGCCTCTCGTACCTGGGCCTCGCGTGTCTCGGCAAGCGCGCAATACTTGGCTACTAACGATAATTCCTGCCGCTTGGCGGTGATCTCGGCTCGTAGCTCCTTTTGGCGCTGTGTAAGCTGCGCCTCCGTGAACTTGAGCTCGCCGGCGACAGCGTTGACCTCGTGCATCTGTTTGCTTTGGTCACGAATAAACTCCACAGTTTCCAGCTCATCTTTCGCCTCGAACGCTTCGATTTCCTCGGTTGTGTTGAAAGTCTCAAATCCTACGACGCCGCGAAAGAAACTTCGGTGAGAAGGGAGAGCGATCTGCTATAGCGGCACAACAACACGTAGAGCTTACCGATGGTCGTCATTTCCTGGACGACAGCATCAACGTGACGTTGTCTAGCGATTTCTTGGTTACGTATCGCTGCGTTCTCGGCGAGAACAGCACGGAGAACATGGAGCTGCACGTCTGCTTCCCATGATAAACTCACTGCGCTTGCGAGCTCCGGTTCGTCCATGTTGAAATGTGCTGCGGTCATGACAGCTTCTGCGTCCACGCTCACACCAACGCCATGGCGAGAGCCGTCTACCCACTGCCCGATGTACTTGTCCCCTAGTATTCCAACGTAAACGCCGTATCCACTCGCTACGCCGTCGTGAAACTCTCCAGAGTAAGTGGCTCCGTTCGTCTGCAACTCCACTCCTTCGCCATTCTTCTTGCCATTCTTCATCGCACCGGAATACGTCGATCCAAACACCGAGAGCAGAACCCCCAGGCCATCAGGAACACCGTCTGAAACATAACAACCCAGTTAGCAAGTGTCTAACGTAGCAATGGCAAGTAAACACGCACCACCGTTGACTTCTCCGTGGTAAGTCGATCGATCCGTCGACGTCACCGTCGCCAGCTTCACTGTCTTGGTCAGATCACGACCTTCATTCTCATCAAAATGATCCTCCTCCTTAGCACCATGGCTAGTTACACTCGACCCCGGTCTGCTTCGGTCGCTGCGGATGGAGGCAACAGTGCCGCTTGCCGACGATGTTGGCATGTTGCCTTTGATGTTTGCCCCAGTTTGAACGTCCTTTCGCGGCAAACCCTCTATCTATGGGTTTGTATGCCACTTCAACTTGCAGGTTTGATACGCACGTCATTTGACAAAGTTGCCTGTCAAAGGCAAATAAGAAACCCAAGCACCAAAAAGAAAAAGCACAAACTCAAGACACACGCGGAGATGGCCAATATGAAGCCTGTTCGCTCTCGATCTGGGTACGTAGTGGTAAAGAGAGTTAGCTGACTGCGTCCTGAGGTCATCCGCATTGCGATAACGTTGCTTTGAGCTTCCACCGACTTCTATGGGCTCCGTTATCAGTGTCATAGCCACTTAACATCTTCGCTACTAGGTCGCGTGAAAATGACGCATTTGGATGGCAATTGTTCCACGATCGACAGCACAACTTGGTTTACTACCTGCATAGCTACACAGGCGAAGTGCGGTGGCCTCGACCGGAGACTGTGGGCTTCGTCATGCACGGACTTAGGCCACTGCCTGCGCAGACCGGAATTGATACCAGAACGGATGCCTGCACTGTCAATCCAGACATTTGGAGCCCGTACTACCCGCACGTAGTCATGTTGCCTTCTGGTTTAGTGCAGGTGCATCCTGGACCTAGCTCAGACACTCAAAACGCGGTCGAAATGTGGTGCGGATACAATCGCTTCCCACTCCGACTTCCAGGACAACACGGCGCACGAATGCTGCCACCCACATGGGAAGACTCGCACAGTGGGTCACCATTCTTGCCTCCGTATCCAGTTGCCGTCCTTGGACGTGACGACAAGGAAAGCAAGCGCCAAGCTGCACCGAAATCCCCTCTCCAACATATTAATGAGCGATTCCAGACTCCAGAGGTCAACCTTCCACGCAGTCGAAACCCCAGTCAGAACAGTGAGCTTGAACGAGCTCAAGGTTCACAGGATTGGCCGGTACTCAACCCACCAAGCACGACCACCCAGACTACCGATCGCATGCAACCAGGTGCACACAAACCGCTCTATATCCTTTAATGCTGCGTGCGTTTAACCTGTACGTTGCAGTGTATCCGAAGGGATTCTCGGCGTCGAACACGGAGAAGAAGGAGCACAACCGCAAAGGATATCTCCTTCGACAGGCGCGTAAGATGATGCGAGACGGTGGCTCCAGCTCAACAGCGACACCTCCAAATTCAGGCCCAGCCACATCAACCAAGCAGCGAACTCTCCAGCCGTGACAAGCAAGATGCCTACGGAGACTTCGAAACCATCTCCCCGCTACACTGTTGAGCGGATGACCCGTCAATTTCCACTGAATACGTGAGAAGGATTATTTACTCGAGAGAAGACCAACACCGTATCGCCGTGGACGCAAGAAGCTCTACAAGAGCCATGGAGGTCGTGCAGAACCTGATGATACAGTAACTTTTGAATTGAAGTGATAATTGCGTACTTAAGGCGTACTTAGTCGCCATTTGGCAATTCTTGGCATAAAATGCTGCGACGAGCTCTAGTGGCGACGTGCGGCTCTCGGTACTGACACGCTGATAGCTTCTGCGAGTGTTCGCTCAATAACAACAATGTATATGTGTGGTTGCGCTTAGATTCCGTGTCTGCCGGTTGGCGCAGACACGTGAGAAGATCACAATCCCGGCCGCTGGAGGTACACGTCGTCGCCGTCTGAAGCCCAAACTGCCCAAGGACAAGTGAGTGGCAACAAGGAAACAACTTTCAATGAACATCTCTGATTATGAAGCTACTGGACAGGTTTACAACACTGTCAACGGAGTTCCTGGACCGTGTGCAAGCTGCGGTGGAGCCGCTCCACCCTCCGATCAATGATGATTTCCAGCTCCAACGTGATGGCAGTGCGTGACTTGATGGGATTTTCGTGCCTTGGGTCTGTATTGAATTATCTATTGCTGTTAACCACTGGAATAGATGGAGAGCTCGTCATCCGCACCAATTCCAAGGAGTTCGTGATCAAGGTGCTGTCTTCCAAGCAGCAGATCGAGTTTTTATCTCCGGTAAGAGAATTCACGCTCGTTTTGGTCCTAACTCCGTGCTAACAACCACTTTACCTTGTAGGTTTCTGGTCTCCGCACATACCAATGGAACTTGATGACCAAGAGATGGGAAGACGAGGTAAAACTGCAAGTGTTGATGGCTATGACTGTACTTACCGCTAATCTGCTACGCAGACTGACTCACACGACATCGAAGGACTCCTGACACGCGACTTGATGCGCTTCTGTGCGGGGATCCCGCTGTTTTAAACCACAACAGGCACGAGGGAGAGAACAATCGAGAGACCTACACCGAGCTTGAGTGGGCGAATAGACTTTTACTGTACGAGGCCCACGCACCATAAGCTGCATCAGCCTGTTTCGCATTCTTTTTCATTTTTTTCATGTTGTAAGCTGCATGAGACTTGCTTTCTGTGTCGCTGGCACCTGAGCCTATTACTCCAGCGTCTTCAGTAAGCGGAACAGTCCAGCTGCTTCGCGGATACGACTAAACTCGATACAAAAAGCCTGCACCTCAATGATCAAGTCCTGATAAAAAAAAACAGAGTTAGAGACAAACAGCACTAATAAAACCATCACTGGGACGTACCTGCACGTTAATGATCTTGTTGCGGATCAGCGACTGCAGGAAGACACATACCAGACGCACCAGACGGTTCTGCATGTACTTGTCCTTGATGTTCTCGCACGACGAAATGCAGTTGGAAATGTACAGGTGGATGAACTCGGTGGGCAAATCCACGGCCGTCGTCAGGCGATTCACGACCTCCATCGAGTGTAGAGACATATCCATGTTCACTAGCGCTGACAGATATTCTGTGATCTGGTTGGAAGACATGAGCTTCAGCAGGCAATCGATGGCCAGCATCGGGTTGTTCTCCACTAGATCCGGCAACCGCTGAGGTGTCAACGAGCAGTGATACACGAGCTTTGGATCCGCTTCAAGCTCCGCCAGCACCTTCTGCTGCAGCGACGGCACTAGCGGTTTCTGAAATGCACGCAGCATAAGCTCCCGCAGAGCGATCCCGTGTGCCGAGTCCAGCATCGTAGAGTCCCACAACACAGTGGGGCAGTAGTCTGGGTTCAACCAAATCAACTCGGTCATATCTGGCTCTAGAATCGGCGGAGGCAGACGCATAAATGTCGGCTCAAAGCTCAGCAGTGACAGTGATCCTGTGGACGACGCGCTCGCAGCAGAACTTGACGTAGCGGCGGGGGTACCGGACGATGTCTCCGCGTCGCTCAGCAAGCTCATCTCTTCCAGCGACAGCGCTTCAAAACACGGCAAGTTCAACGAACTGACCTCATTGGGAGGTACCTGTAGATTGGCGCCATTGTTCACGTGTTCCTGCAGGTCGAACTCTGTGTCTGTCACCACGTTGCGGATACCTGCTGCTCGGAATTGTGGCACGGATGGGGTGCGCTCCAGGTAGCTGTTCCTCATGGCCTCCACGTCGAATTGAACCGGTTGTGACGGGTTCGCTCGGAGCTCTGCCATCATCTGCTTTGCTGTCTTCTTGCTCGACTGTATGAAATAATTCACAGTTAATATAGGCATCTTCCTTACTCCACTTTAATGTTTTGCGTACCTCGCGAGCGCTTGGAGGTGACAGCAAGTGTACGATGAACTTCTTCTCGCATAGATCGCTGCCTTTCTCCAATGCGTCCAGGAATACGGGCAGGAACGGGTTCGTTGTGGCGCCTTCATTGCGGTACAGATCGCTCAAGATCGAGAAGCTCACGATACGCTGCAACATACAACGAGTATCAGCCTTCCGCTAGTATAATAAACATGTTTAAAACAGTAGAAACCTTGGACGAACCTGTGAGCTGGTGAGCAGATTGTCCTGAAGCAGGATGCAGATAGTGCAGCCCACTTTGAAGTGGTCGTTCTTGGTGAAGGTGCGCAGGAACATGCTGGCTACCTGCTCCAACGGTTTATCGTCCTCCTGTAGAGCGATTGAGTGTCAAATACACGTCGTTAGAGGCCGCATTTGCTCATTTTTAGCGCTCGTTTCTATCAACTGAAAGAACTCAGCAACAGTGCAGTCGTTCTCCTGTCTACGAGGATCCTGAAGCCAATACGAAACGAGCGAGACTGCTGACTGCGAGGTACGCACATTGAGGATGGCCAGAAGCGGCCTCAGCTCTCGGATTTCCAGCATCGCGGCGGAGAGCGAGGGGAACGACGTCAACGCGGAGGCTTCGTGCGTGCTCTGGTGCAAGACTTTTTGCCTTGACGGGAGGAGGCGGCAGAATGCGAACTTAACGCGTATCACATGCGAACTTAATCTCGCACAAAAGCGCCACAATCATTTCCACCTGGATTGATAAGCATCCATGGCTCCTTCTTCTGTACCCGATTCGCTGCTGGCTCGCGTGCGGCCTTCGTGTGCCAAGCTGGTGGCGCATGAGTCCTCGTGTGTGCGTATTAACGCGGACAAGGTGCGCACGTTCGAGGAGCAGCTGGACGCCAAGGAGTTCGAGCAGCTCGCAGAGCCCATGAACTTCCCGCTCAACTTCCGCTCGCAGCAGGACGAGATCAACTTCCTCAGTGCGTAGCTCTACAACGGAGGGTGTAAAGGCTACTGCAATTGTTGACTGTGTGAGCCGGTATATGGTGATGAATTGCAGCGCTGTATGCACTGTTAAACTTCGGCAGCGGCTTCAGGAAGGACCTGCACAAATACACGGATCGAGGAGCTCACGACACCATTGTGAGTGTCGTTGTGAGGGTATTGGTGCAGTTCGATTACTGAAGGGTGTTTCGCTATTGTTCAGGTGTTCGGACTCATTGGCATGTACATTTCTGTACCCAAGCTGGACGCTCAGTTCATGAAGAACTTGACCATTGACCTGGTGGCGAACTACTTCAGTATCCCACTGGAGAAGGATGAGGAGGTCTCTACGGGTATCTACATGGCCAAGCCGGTAGGTCACATACGTTTAAAGATTAAGGATCTTTCATCAAGTATTAATCATCGGGGTTGCTGGATGGATACAGGGACCATTGAAGCCTCTGGCTGTGATGCTTCAGAAGGTGGGCCATTGACGCACTTCCGGTGCGAAATTGAGCATGGCAGACTAATCTCTGTCAATGTGTCGGTGGTGTTGCCGACTATAGATCCTGAACGAGTCCGGACAGAAGCTGATTGACCTGAAGATGGAAGATTTCGGCGCGTTCGTCCTGGCCAACCTCGCTCCAGAAACCTCTGCTGACCAAGAGGAGAAGGAGTCTGTCCGTCCTAGTGCAGTGTACCTCGTGGATCAATTCGTGTCGACGTTCCCGGGCTTTGACGACCACTACGAAATCCAGGGCGAGAAAGTGTATCTCCTCAAACGTGCCCAGCTCGCCGTCGCGTGCATTCACCGTCGATTCAAGGTATAAGATCTCACGACTGCTTCAACGTCGTCTCATAAGCTGACTTATGCAATGATCTCCAGGATTCCGAGCCTAAGCTGACATTCACTGACATCAACGAGCTCACAGCTTTCAGCGATAACGTAAGATCACGTTATGTGGTAATGACACGAGATCCTTGCTGACTTGTTTGTCATTATTCAGGTGTTGCCGTGTGTACTCCACGCTCTCGGTGTGCTTGAGGTAAAGAGCTGTCAATTGGCTCTTGATCTCTGCTCATTATTTAACACGCTTTGCTTTGTACCAGTACGACGCGGGCTTGGAGGCTCGGATTAACCGCGGCGAGGAGTTGCCTGCCGGGAAGGAAGAGTGCGAGCTGCGCGCCGCTGCGGTCGTTGCATGCGATCAGATCGTAGCCGAGAGCAATGGCCGCATCGGAACCCTCGAGTTGGACTTCTACCTGTGGCGCGTAGGCAAGGAGGACCGCTTCCGAGGCCTCGAGCGCCACGCCACGCGCGATACGTTCTTCTACTAGTTGCCACCGAAAAGTTCGATCACCGAGCTGGCAATTCGCAGCTCATCTAACGTCAAACACGATAATTTTCACGCAACTGCCTCTGCCGAAGCACTTCAACTCGCAATTGCGATTTGCATTTCTGCAGGGGGACGTTTCGGATCGCTTGGCCACCAGCAATTTGTGTGTTGCCTCTTTGACTCAAAGCGGCACCAAAGTTTGACACCCTGAGATGAAAATGGAGACGTCCACAGCAAATCAGGCGCAGTGTAGCAAGCGGGACGGGCTCCGCAGCAAGCAGGGACGGCGCGAAAAGTATCGCAACTCATGGAGGAGAACTCGAGCCGAGCCTTCGCGAATCTTCCTGGCAGTCCTCTTCTTTGCCCACAAAGATGGGTACTCCCGCGACGCAGCCGCCGTCGTTACCCGTGCTCGCTGCATGGCCTCGATGTCTCTCACTCACTCGAGCTTTCTCTCTGCGTAGCTGAGAACACGCGCGGCGCTTCCGAACACGCGTGCGCTGCAGCAGACAAGGAATCAGGTCGCCAAGGGCGCTACAATCTCCACCAGCCAAACGTGTGCGATTCAGCTCCGTATCAGATTCTTTTTCCCGAGGTGTTGCCAAATCGCCTCCAGCCACTTGCTCGCCATCCACCAACATTTAGGAATGAGCGACGCAGGCGTCATGATGCATCTAGGAGGCTTCGCGTGGCGAACAGCAGACAAGAACGAGTCCAGTCCAGACCGCCGCATTAAATTGGCGGCGGACGTCACGAAACCTCCGGCGCTATCGCTTCGCCGACGATCTCTGGGTGCCATGCCGGGTTTGGCTCGTTACCGCTCGGACTCGGCGGCAACAGAACCGCGTCTCAGTATCTGCAGCACATCCGGCACCGTGTACGAGAGCGTCGTGGTTGTGGGACACATGTACGGCTCGGATAAGGTCGTGTACTACCTACTGGAAGTGCGATCATGGGAGATGCCGCTAGAGGGCTACGTGGTTCGGCGTCGCTACAATGACTTTCTCAAATTCCATCAGGAATTGACCCAATGCATGCCGTCACACCGTCGTCGAAGCAGCACCAGCCTTGGTTTCGGCTACTCTTCGCTGCTCTGCAATCCGTTGACAAGAGCGACCCCCGAGGCCTCACCGCTCTGGTCGCCTGTACGGACGGACGATGGACGTACAGACCAGAGGAAAGGGTCCTGGATTAGTGAGGATAGCACCAATTCACAGGCTCAAGTCGACGACTACGATACGAGGAGCAGCGCCCCCACTGCACTGACCGGAGTATCGAGCTACAATAATGATGCGGTGCTACCGCTGGACGCCGTCAAGTTCAACTTGGCGGGACGTCCGTGGTTACCGCCCATGCCTGGTGGCGGAATGCTCACTATGTTTACTACTCGTCATGCACTCATCAATTACCGCATCGAGCAGTTTAACCACATCCTGGCGGCCGTGATGAGCGACAAATCCAGTGACGTGGCGAAATTGCTCATGAATTTCATCCAGGAGAAACCAGGCACACAAGCACAGACGTACACGACTTTATCCGAGTACGCGCCAATCGACATCCCGTTCAACGTGGAGCGGTACGCACGACGGCGAGCCATGTCCATAGGTAAGCGCCAACTGCGTGACCAAGTATCCTCGCCCGTACCGTGACAACGCCGAGAAGTAGTGCTGTAGAGTAGCGATAGTTTAATTGTTCATGTAAAGATCCTAAGATCCAAAGTGTAGCCACTTTAGGCCAACTTCAACTACATGTACCATTTGGGTTTAGACTCGTGTGAGGTTCGTCATTTCCAGTTTGGGGCTTGTGGTCATCAACGAGGATGCTCGTAAGGCTGTGTTCGACGCTGTGGTGGTTTTCGCCTCGTTCACACATGCAGGGATAGTGTCGTTGCTGATTACGAAGCGACCAGAAGAAGCCATCGCGCAGTTAATCAAGGTCTATCCCTGGTCCGGTGCTCACGGCTTACGAGACGATAGATTAGCGGCCGAGAGTACGAGTCCCAAACGACTGTGCTTCCTCATGAATATGGAGACGACTACGATGCAGATGAAGCCTATACACCGGTACTGATCCACAATCCTGGGTCGCGAGACTACATCAGCGTCGAAGGCAATGTCTTCAACGAAGCGACCAAAAGATTGCGGTACTTATTTATCCCGAACGATGTAGAAGCCGCTAAAGTATGGCAAATGCTGCCTCGGTGTTTTGACGGGATATCACAGGCAATGGGATCTCAAGCTGGGTCGACGAGAACGCTGGCAGTGCGAGCCACCATTTTGGAGCGGATGACGCCGACGAACCTTGTGTGCAGGCGAGTCATCGGTATGCAGAATATCTACGCTAGTCTGATGCAGGAGGGGATGGTCAACCTGTACGACTTTGACATGTACATTGGACACCAAGCTGCGAAGAACGTGCTGGACGCCGTGTTCGGAATCGGAAGCACATGGCGGCTCACCAACCGTCGATAGCAGCGGCGTAATGGAGTATCCATATCATTCTCATTTTAATCTTGTTCTTCGATTAACCAGGTCCTGATGCAAACAATATCGACGCGTTCCAACAAATGCTGTACGTGTGTCACGAGTATCTGTTGGCGCCATAGTTGCCCCCCAGCAGCTACCAAGCGACCTTGAAGTTGGCATTCTTGTCGTGGCTCTTGTCGTGTGGACATCCGACAGAAGTTTGACCATGGAGCATGCATCGATTGGCTGCCTCCGCCGTCAATGACGGCGCCCCATGGGCCCACTGGGGCGCATTACTCCTTGTGCTCACGAAACAAACCTCATCGAAATGAGGCGACCAGAAGGTGGCATTTCGACGCGTGCCCCACAACAGCGTTCGGCGTTGTCGGCTGGCGCGGGCACATGAAGTTTCATGATGAACAGCCAATTATTTGATACCGTCTAAAATGGGCGGTTTCAAGCGAGAAAAAAGGGAACTGGTATCCATTTCTAGAAATGGGTACTCTTTGGACTAAAGAGCTCAAGCAAACGGCAACGCTCGTCACTTTGCAGGCAGCAATAAAGAAGGATACAACAACAAGTGAGAATCCTTAGTAAGTTACTAAGTTACACACCTTCTATCGATTGACAGGAGAAGCTCCAAGAACGTGCGTGAACTTGCTCGGTACAAAATGTAGAACTCGTTTGAGACTTATCTTGCTTCGTATCCGCTGTCCTCCAGCATTCTCTGCTTTGGTGCTGCGTCATTCCTTTCAGGGTTGTTCATTTGAATGCACAGCTTCATGCTTACATGTCGTCAATATGAAGTATAGAAGATTTGATGGCTTATTGCCCAACCTTAGTAGCATCGAACGAGCGTTCGTTGCTTGGAAAGTTCAGCAACTAGCAACTGAAAAAGTGTACATTCGTTCCGACCACATCCCTGCAAACACACTCGCGCGGTTACCCACTTGCCATATCGCTCAAGCTAAAAGATGCAACTCAGAGGAGCACTAATTTTTCGATGGAACTACGGTAATCAGTTTGGTTCGCGCGCAGGAGAATTCTGCAGTTGCCTTCTGCTGTTGTCAAGCACTGGTTTTATGACAGTGCTAATAATCAGATGAACTGGTACAAGAGTATCCAAATTCGGGGTGTACATGTAGGCAGCGACACCACAGGAAATTGAAAATTGTTATCGCTCTTTTGAAAATGGGCACTGCAAAAGGAATTTGGGTCTTTCTTACCACCTGTTGCCGATGAACTACGGACCAGACACTTCGTCCACCTTGGACCGACTATATCGTCCGTATGCCACCACTAGGGTTACCGAAACCAAACAGCCAGTTTTCAAAGTCTCTTTTTGGTGCCCCCTCCTCTTCCTCTTCTGCCGGCCACCGCCTCATTCAGCAAAGCCACTTGCTGTGCGCTTCCCCCGAAAAATTCGACCAGGGTACATTTGCCCTGTTGGCAAAGGCCGGTCTTATTTCGACAGTTCCTAGGGGCATATCGGAGACTTTACACTTATTCCTCGCAACTTACGTCGTGAGACGTACGATCACCTCACTTATGCTGGGACGCAACGTTTGTCTAGCAGCATTAATCGCCGGTGCGTGCGAATTTCGGTGGTAGCAATGAGAAGTGAAGTTGATGCTAACAGTTCTCGTTCTTGAAACAGTCGCGGTGCAGGTAACGGCGGTGAACGCTGCAACGGCTGCGTCTTCGATCTGCAGCAAAGTCGAGGAATGCTACGTGAACGGGTCGTCGTCTAAGGTTTGCGACCGTACGGAGAAGAAATGCAACCGATGCCTGGGTGAGAGGGAGGCCGACTCGATGTGGGAAAATATCGGAGCCTGGACCGAGTACAACTGCTACGCTTACGACGACGATGGGGAATGTCCTAAAGGCACGACTCAGTGTCCTGCAAGTACGTGCACGTGTATAGAGAATCTCCTCTAGAGTAGGTGAATCTAACTGGTTCTCCCATGATACAGCGCTGACGACGTCGGACGACGATGAAGAGAGCAGTGCAGGGTCGGAGGAAGCAGGAACGTCGGAGGAGAGCTCGAAATCGACCTCAACCTCTAGCTCTACCAAGAAAAAGAAGTCCTCGTCTTCTTCATCCGACGATTCGTCCAAATCGAGCAGCACTTCTACTAAGAAGAAAAAGAAGACCTCGTCGTCTTCAAGTGACTCGGGCAGCGACGACAGCTCGTCCAAGACAAAGAAACCCACGACCAAGAAGACCACAAAGCCGGCTACCAAGTCTTCGTCGAGCAGCGATAGTTCGTCTGGAGATTCCTCCAGCGACTCAACCAGCGACTCCTCTAGCTCATCTGGATCCGATTCCTCCTCTGCTTCTGCATCAAACTCGACGTTGCAAACCTCACTTGAGAGTTCTGCGTCGAAGGACGAGCACCCGAAGACGAGCAGTGTGAGCGCCACTGTTGCTCCCATCACCAAGTCGTCGACAACCACGCAGTCCACGACGGCGGAATCGACCTCCGACAACTCGAAGTCGTCCAACACGCAAAGCGCCAGCTCTGGGTCTAGCGGGAGCAAATGGGGCTTGATTGCCGGCATTGTAGGCGGCACGTGTGTGCTGGTAGCCGTGGCAGGTTTCGTCGTCTGGAAGAAGAAGCAGGACGACGAGGACTCGGACGACGAGGACGCAGCATTCTCGCCCAACAAACCGGCCGCCAACCGTAACATGTCTGCACTGCCGTCCGCATCCTCAGCGACCACAGCGTACACAGCTCAGTCTAACAACTACAACAACAACTACGGCAACAAGTACGAAAGTCATTACGACACCAACTACAGCAGCAACTACAGCAGCAACTACGGCGAGAGTGGATACAGCAACAACTACACGGCGACGCAGTACGCTGCCGGTGCCGGCACGGTGCCTGTCAGCTACGGCAGTCCGGCCTCGATCGATATCGATGACGACAGCCACATTCGTCGCACGGACAGCATTCTGGGCGGCACGGGCGTCATGTCCAGCACCACATCGAGCGAGCAGACCCCGTTCGAGTTCAGCGGCGGCCCCAGTCCGGCCAACCAGGACGTGTGGGGCAACGAGGCCAACAGCTTCCGCGACAAGCGCACGGCCAGCAACGTGTCCGTGGAGTTCTAGGTTATGGTATTGCTAACTCCGCTAAGACAGTGCGTGTTTTGTCTATGACGTACTAGACCTCCTAATGAATGTCATGATCCGTGTCAATTGAGCTCTAGGAGTCCTGCAGCTTAACGCCTTGTGTGTCTATCTACCTCTACCATTGCGCTCAGTTTTCAAGCGTGTACAGCGTGAACGCAAGCTGTGAGCCAAAGCCTGCAGCGAAGTGTAGAGCGTATTTGTGGGCGTACGCTTCTCCCGTGGCGAGACGAAGAGGAGTCTCGCCCAGGTTCGAGTCGTGGGTCTCAAAGTGCACCACAGGTGGTACGCGACCACTTCGGAGACCTTCGATCGCTGCCACGTCCTCGAATGATACAGCCATGGGGTGACCCGTAAAGCCCTTCGTGTTCGCGATCGTCAGCTTAGACAACAGCTCAGAACCGAAGGCTGTGCGTAGTGCAGTCACTTCAGTGTAAGCACACGAAGACTTGGGCGAGGCATTGGTGCCGGTTTCGTGGCTGTAGTAGACTCCGTTGCGTGCGATTTCCTCGCGAGTGATACCGAAGTCCGACTCTACACGTTGCAGGAAGCGTACGAGCTCTTGACCGACGTGGTTCGGCTCCAACGCAGCGCCATGATAAGCAGAGTTGCTGAATTGAGTGGCAAGTAGACGCACAGTCTTTCCGGTAGCTGGTTCTGCCACTTGACGCTCTGCAAAGGCCAGTGGAGACTCCAACACGACGCCGATCGCTCCACTACCGACAATCATTCCACTGCGCTTCACATCGAACGGACGAGCCGCTGTCTCCGCCGTCGGAGCGATACACGCAGCACCAAGTGCACGGAATCCACCACCGATCAGCGGCATCATGGTCTCCGAGCTAGCGGTATCACTTGACACCACAATAACACGCTGGCATTTACCAGAGTTAATCCAGTCCTGAGCCATTCCAATGGCCTGTGTGGCACCAGCGCATGCTGCGTTAATCTGGGTATTGAGACCACGAGCTCCGGTAAGCTGAGCGACTTGAGCGTTGGCTAACACAAGCAGTCGGAAGAGAATCTTGCGATCCATCTCATAGGCAGACTCGCCCTCCTTCTCTTCGTAGTAACGCGAGGTCTCTGACACCGCAGCGTTCATAGTAGGGAAGGACGTAGCGTAAATGACACCGGTCGAGTCACGCATACTCTCGGGTAAACGCCAATTACCGTTGACCCCGTCAACAAGCCCAGCGTTACGAACAGCCTCAAGACCGGCAGCCACAGCCAACTGCGTGGGCTTGTCCATCGAGTTGGCAATAGTAGCGGCAATACCGTAGTCCTTCTCCAAATCGACATCATTCACAACAGCAGACACTTGGATACACTTGTCGTGAGTGGAGACCGGAGAGCGCGTCACTTCTCCCGTGGCCTTATCCTTGTGAACTTGGGTGATATTCTGAGCTACCATCCGGTCTTTGTCTTTATCGGAGAGTTCACAGATGCAGTTTTCACCTTGCAGAAGCTTCTCAATAGATTTTTCGCCTTCGAACACCTTGGCTTGACCAGGAAGACCCACACTTGTACCAGCCACATACACAGCACCAGCGAGTTCTTGTGTCGACTTGACTAAGCGCTGCTGCTCCTGGTTGTCGCCTTCAGAGGTGACTTGAGGCTTGGAACGAGCGTAGAAACGACGACCCATTTCATCAATCCGGTCGAGGTAGAACTCTCCTTCAGGGATCGAAGCAATCGACTGTGTGAGCTTCACGCCGTTCTTAGCACCATAGGTTTTCTCACGCAGCTTCATACGAGCCGTATACTCCTCCGGGGTCTTCTTGTTACGACGTTCAAGACGAGCTGTGAGATCCAGCGACTTAGCGATATTTTCCAACGAAAACTTGCGCTCAGCAGGCTCACGTGTGCGCAGTACGAACATGGTAGCAAGACTGCCAGAGCCGTAAGAGAACATGAGCACTCGAGAGCCAAGTGCCAGATCTTTGGCACGCGCGTGCACCAACGTAGCCAAGTTCATGTACACTGCAGCAGTGTAGCAGTTACCCAATTGCTGCGAAGTGGTGCAACTTGGTGAAACTTTCGTGTTAAAGTCCTCCTTGGCCACACCACGAACTGCCAGGTCCAGTTCGCGGTCATTAAGAGTCTCTTCTAGTGGCGTGTCAACCCATTTAGCCAATTGAGCGAACTTCTCTTTAGCAGCCTCATCTCCAGTCTTTAACGAGCGTCTTGAGTCCAGGAAAAGCAGACGAGCGAATGATTTCTGCACTAGTTTGTTGTATGGCGAGTGGAACACTGCATAGTCCACTGAAGCCACACCAGGTGCCTTCCCGTTTGCTGTGCCCTCGCTCTTCTTGCAAAATAGTTGATAACATTCATCCAGTGCGTGCAGATAGCATGAATTGGACAGTTTACCGTCCACTGTTGGGTACTCACTGCTCACATTGGGCTTGTAGAAGTCCCAGACGTTCGTCGCGTGGGTGGATTTGGTCCTGCAGTCCAATACCATGGGAGCATCAGGTCCGATGAGCATGGCTACAGCTCCACATCCACCACTGGGACGTGCAGGGCCCTTAGCGTACACCGCGATGTCAGTAGCCACTACAATAGCGTATCTTCCGTCCCAGAACGAGCTGTCGACCCACGCCACCGCGTTCAGTAGCGCTGCTGTGCCGCCGTAGCATGCGTTGATGACTGTAGCTCCATCTACATCAGTGTTGTCCCCAAATAACTGCATAAGAACAGTCTTGGTGGACTTGCTCTTGTCCACCAATGTCTCCGTGCCCACCTCCAGTCGTCCAACTTGCTCAGGAGATACTTGGAACTTGCTCATGAGTCTCGACACGGCGGTTAGCGCCAATGCGTTGACGTCCTCGCGGTCTCCAGGCACAGCCATGCCCAGCTGACCCAGTCCAAGCGTGTATTTGCCGCTGCCGACGCCGTCGAAGGTCTCCATCTCGCGCTGGTCGACAAAGTCCGAGGGAAAATGCACCTCCATGGCCAAGATGCCCACGTCGCTGGGGCGTGCGGAGCTCACCATTGTCTACTGCTGCTGCTGTGTATGGCTGGGAGATATCTGGAAGTGCGCGCAACACTGCGAATGAGCCGGAGGTGAGGCCGCGTGTTGCCGGGTCACGTCTGAGGTCACGAAAGACCTCGGATCTGCTCGTCGCCTTGTGCTGTTGTTGCGGTGTACGTCACTCGAAATTTTGGCTCGTTTTTGTTGCAAGACCTCAATTGTGCAACAACTTTGTTGCTTGTTGCCGACAAAATGAAAGATCTTCTTGGGTGGAAACTTTGCCATCAACATGAAAAAATCTTGCCTCACATGGCGCACTCCTGTATTACAATGCACACACCGACCATTTCGCATTCCATTCGTGCTGCGGCTGGTGTTTTAAACAACAATCTTAAATTTTCGTACCCGTGCGCTGGAGTCGCTGAAAAATCTATACAGACACGGGTGCGTCCTCTTCCTTAGGCGAAGAGTGTGGAACCGCAAGCGCCGGTGGCTTAAGCTGTCGCGTAGTGTCCAGCAGATGCAGATAGTTGGACTGCAACGGCGTCGACTTGCTGAGCACCAGCTCCATCTGCGCTAGCTGCTCCCTCGCCTGCCTTAGCTCCTCCGTCAAAGCGTCAAAGCGCTTCTGATCAAACTTCGACTTGGCCATCTGCTTTCGAAGGCGTCGAGTGTAGACGTAGTGGTAGATGTTCTCGTACTCGTATTCCTGGTTCGTAAGACTCCACCAGGCGTACCCAATAATGGACACGCCGAAGCCCGTGAAGTACGTCACCGGTTCCATGATATCCCACGAAAAGTGGATAAACGACAGCCAGAAGTACAGACCGAAGGCTCCAACAAGCGACGTGGACAGTCCGTAGGCAATGACATTGGCCTGCCGCGTCGCAGTTGCCTCCAGTTCACGGCGTAAGTTCACTAGCGCCACATGCTCCGGCTCCAGTGCCTGTATTTTGGCTAGTAGTGTCTCTCGCTGCTGCTGGAAGAGCTGCGACGACAATGGCGACAGGCCAATCGACTCCAAGTGCGAGTCTAGGATACTGCGAGGCTGTAGGAACACCGAGTGCGTCAAGTCTTCGTCGTCCGACTTGCCAAAGTAAAAGACCACACCGGTCTGATGGAAAGCCTGCAACACCTCGGGTGCTTGCTTCTTAGGGATACCTCTCTCTTGACACATGTGCATGAACTCCGGCTGGCTGATTTTCCACTTGCCAAGTCGCTCCAGGTCGCTGCGTAGCATGATGATGGCTGCCTTCTGCGCCACAGAGCGCACGTCCAGGTCGCCGTCATCGGCCAGACTCTGGTACGCGCTGCCCGTGAATACGGGGGCTCTCACTGGGAGCACTTGGTCGTTCAGAAGGAGCTCAAAGTCGTCTGTAAGCACCTTTTGGAGCGTATCTTCAGGCTGGAACTCTTCTCCTCGAGCGGAACGAATGGATACACTCTGCACGGACTTGTCCTCAGCTTCAATTTGAGCGATGATGTCCGCCACCGTGGTCTCTGTGGATCAAATGTTAGTAAATCTGAGTAGATATGATATTTATGACCGACAATACCTGGAGGGATGCTGAAGACGCGCTCTTCGTCGAATCCGTTGAGAGGTAGCGGCACTGCTAATGTGCATGTCCCGTCGTGGTATTTGAGCTCGATGGCGCGCGCCTTCCCGTACTGGAGCGGGGCTGTGCTGGCGATGGACCGCGAGAGTGTCAGCGATGTCGGGGAGAGCTGTCCACGCGAGAGCAGGCGGGCTGATGCCACGCTGGAAAGGAGACCACGACGCCACATGCCTGCAAAAGGAGGAAGGATACTGCACACTATGGGAAAGCGCTGTTCAACGCTATACTACGATTCACTATGGACAATCAGGATCGACTAATCGTTGGGTTGTTACTTGTCTAACGTAAAATATCGATTAGAGTTCCCCTAGCGAATAGAGTACCCTTTGAATAGAGTGCGGTCTAAGAGGGCACTCTAAAAGAATAGAGTGCGATCAATTAGAGCGCGGTCACTAAGCATCCTTTCAAGATCTGAACAAATGCAACCGAAACCACAGCTCTAGACACTACTCGTTGCGCCACCGCCATTCGTTCGGCTCCGTCTCCACCTGAACCACTCATGCATTGAGCTTTAAAGCCTTTTGTTTTCTCAGTCTCCTTTTTGGCACGCCTGCACAGCGCAAACCCGTCGAGATCAGCCTCAAGCAGCAGGCGATCGACTGGATCGAGTCTGAAGGAGGTGGAATTCCTTCTCGGGCGGAGCCGCACTTTCGTCAGCTCGGGTGGCGAGTGTCGGCGGCTATCTACCGCACGTGGAGGCGCGATCGCGACCAAATTCGTGCGGAATCTGTTGCTCGCTTTTGGCTCATTGGTGGCGGCTGAAAGCCCCTCTTAATAAACCCAAGTGTCTTAACCGCTTGAGTTGTCAGTGCTGTTGACATTGTCTGAATAGAGTGCGCATAAAGTAGAGTGCGTATTTTTAATTTTACCACACTATAAAAATAGAGTGCCGTACTCAAATTTATACTATACGTTAGTTAAAAATAGTATTATCAAGATATTACTTTTAATTTAACTACTACTATTAAAATCATACTTCAATAATATCGTGTTGTATGTTATCAGTTTAAATATTAATACTACTCACTCAAGGCGTACTACAATACTTTGAAGTACTACTATTTCAGGATTCTCTGTGGGCAAAGGTTGCCCTCATTCTGCAATCGTACAGCGGTTGGCTCTAATTGTTCAGAGAGGATTGCCATTCTTCGAGACGCAAGGAGAAGATCGTCAGCACCACCGAAGTGAGTCTTGTTGCTCAGTGCCCGTGTGATCGGCCATGTTCTTCGCAGAATGAGTCGAAAATGATGTGGTGAAGTGGTTCTGCGAAAACTGCTGATCACTGAAGTCGTCGAGTTTATCCTGCAGGCGGTATGGTGATACAACAGGCCGTCTTCAAGGAGTACGAAGTTGTCTGCGACCTGTTCACCGTTTTGGGCTCGACGGTACGTGCGTCTCTCAAATATGCCTTCAGATCAGACCACCTCAGCTCTTCGACCTCGGCCTTTGAGATTCGGCATCTGCGCTCGGTTTGTACCTCCGCTGGGCCAATGCCTCCGCGTTCGGACCTATCGACGCAGCGGACTCAGTGGCTTGCTGTTCAGTTCGACTTGTCGAGTTGTTTGACCCATTAATCTTCACAAACACATTGCTGTTACTCTCGAAGTCAATATCATCCTGATGAAGACGATTAACAGGATTTTGGAGGTGCAATACTCTCCGGACAAACCAGCGATCGAGGGAGGAGAGAGCTACACATAGCTACCCAGCGTCACAGTAGTGGCACGAAGTCGATCCCGCCGCGTTCATTTCGAGGATACATCCCGCCCGCTGGAGAAAACTCAAGACGTCCGAATAAAGGAATTCCAAGGATAGACTGCCTGGTTCATCATATGACAGCTTGCCTTTACGTGTTGTGCATCATATTTCAGGTCCATCGGCTCCACTTCGGGGAAATGAGAGTTCATGAGCATAGTCCGCTAGGTCGAAGTCTGTACCCGTTTGCCCGAATTCATCTGACTCACTGGGCTCGACAGCATCACCCCCGCCCTCTTTTAACTGACACAACGGCTAAGTATTGCAATCTCATCCTCGGGTCGTTGATCGAAGAAGCTTCTTCGTCGCTGATATCGACCTCGGTTGGCAGAATTTTGTCCGATATCGCTTAGTTCATATCTCCGTCTATGAGTGTGTGTAGGTCACAAAGTGACCCTATATATTGTTAATTCCTTGACACACAAAA
>NW_008649002.1:1136476-1156373 GCF_000247585.1 Phytophthora nicotianae INRA-310 | reverse complement strand
ATATGCTGTGGACGACATATCTATCCGTCGCTACAAGCAGGTATCTCTACGATCGTATAGGAGCCCCACACCGAGACGACAAGTTTGATGAGCTTTTGGCACTCCCAGAGAACGAGTTCCGGCAGGTTACGCGGGTTTCCAAGTCTTCGTTTGCTGCTCTACCCGACTATATCGGAGGGAACACTGTGTTTAATTCCGGTGGCACCGATGCGCCGCACAAACAACGGCCAGCGAGTGTACAGATTGCCGTTGCTCTCGCCCGGCTCGGAGCAAATGGAAATGCTGCTAGTGTTGGAGAATTTCACCGGCGGTTCAATATAGCTGCTGGGTCGGTGGTAGTGTATACGAAGCGAGTCGTTGCAGCTCTCAAGGCAGTGCGTGCTCAATGGATTGCGTGGCCGTCACGAGCCAGACGACGGGAGGTTGCGAGCGTTATGGCATCAGAGGGATTCCCTGGCTGCGTTGGCTTTATTGATGGCACTACACTGCCCCTCTCACAACGCCCAGCACTAGATGGAAGCAGTTACTGGGATAGAAAGAAAAGGTATGGGCATTGGCGTGCATGGACCTGCTTCGTAAATATTTAACGCTTTGCCTTGCAGGTATTCAGTGTCAATGCAGGTTGTGTGTGTGACAGCGATAAGAGAATTATTGCGGTACATTGCGGCTGTCCTGGGTCATGCGCTGATTCGAATGTGTTTAAGCGGATGAAAATCTATCGCGAGAGTGAACTTTTCTTTGATGGTGGGGAGTTCCTTCTAGCCGACTCTGCTTACCCACTATTGCAGACTGTGTTGCCAGCATACAAATCTCCGCTTGCAGATCAACCCGACAACGCAGAGTTCAACAATTATTTAGCTATGTCTAGAGTGCGGAATGAGCACGCAATTGGAATTCTGAAAGGGAGATGGTCTTCATTACGTGAGTTGCGGAATCAGCTACGCTCGGAACAAGAAATGACACAATTAATCGACTGGGCTATTGGGTGTTGTGTACTTCACAATATGATGGCACGGCTGGGGGATGGTTGGAAAAAAATGTTCTTGGAGTCCGATCCGCCTAACCAGGGTGCTGATGGTTTTGCGCGTGAAGAGCGTAGCTCAATCCGTGAGATTATCAAGCCTATCACACTTATTACGCGAAGACGTAGCTTACGGCGGATGCGGATGTAAAACACTATTTGCTGGTGGTGATCGTCCAGAACGCCACGGGCTTGCCCACGCAGGGCGATCACAAGCAAAAGTCAAGCTCTTCCCGATTGCGTCTGCACGGTACCTGTGTAAAGTTTCTGCGTCGGGGGCAGCATCTGGCAGTCGTACAGCGAGGACTCGTTCCTGAACGTTCGTATGGGTGTGCAGGACGTGACGTCTGCGCAGGCCCAAGGCACAATTACAAACCCCAAGCAGATTGGTCCGTACTACTCTGGAGCTAGTGGCATCGCTGTCAACAGCATCGTGGACGTGCAGGTGCTGAAGGAGTTGTACTGGGTTGCTCCAGGTACGCTTCTGCAGAAGGGCAACGGCGCCACGCTCATGTGCTCGTACACCAAGGTGAGCGGCGCGCAGGCCTGCCAGAACCAGGAGCTGTTCTTTTGGAGACATGATGATATTCATTTGTAGCAACGAGACTGTATTTGGGAGTTAGTAGCTCAAAGGACACGCTGCTATCGGCTATTTAGCCAGAACTCCAATCGTTTACGCCGTTAAAGCAGCTTAAGGAACGCTTCAGCTTCTTCGACACTGTGACCCTTCTCGATTAACGAGTTTAAGACATTGAATCGTTGCTGCTGCTTAAGCTCAGAGCGTCTATCTTCGCGCTCCTTTTCCCATTTGGTCTTTTCGAACGCTAGCCGTTCCCGTTGCAGGACTTGTTGATCTGAAGTATAAGATGCCAATGTTAATGGTCGTGGTTGCGCATAAGAAACAAGCTGCCACGCCTTACCTGATTGTCTTTCAGCCTCGCTAGACCATTTCTCCTTGTCAAATTCCAGGCGTAGTTTCTCAACTGTAACTCATGAACAGTGTGGATTAGTAAGTAGCACATTCACGGCACGAAGTGTAGACGTACCTTTCGCCTTTGATTCAGCTGCCTGCTTCATTGCAGTTGCAATTCTGCTACCGCTACCACGTGCATCTTGTGGGGACGTGTTCAAAGTAGCTGGAGGTGGGGCAAGACGAGCTTTCTTGGAGGGTTGTGACTTGGGTAAAGCTGACATCCGTGTATCGTTGTTCAACAATCGTTTGCTTGTAGTCACTGTATCAGAAGCAACGGTCACCTGGAAAGGTTGGTGTACTTCTTGGGAAGTCAACGTGGCGCTCGCAGGAGTAACTTGAGTCGATGGAAAATCGTGGGGTGAAGATTCTCCTACTGCGTCAGAGGTATCGCTGAGCGAAAAGCTCAGGCTACGTGGTCGAGGCAGAATCCTTCGCCCAACCTCGCTATCAGCCACAGACATCAAGTCCTCATCACCTTCCTCGTCCTCGCCCCCTGCACTTCCTTCGCCGCCATCGTCCTCTTCGTTGTCTTTGTCACCTTCCGTCAAATAACCCTCCTCCTCCACTTCGGTGGAATCAAAAGAGTCTAGTGGGGTAACATTAGACTTCTTACCAAAAAGATCGTTCATTTTCTCGTACCAAGGGCACATGAAGTCAAGTTTTTGCTTCAGCGTGTGAATTCCCTTCGCTGCGTCCTCTGTTGTTACACCAGCACCAGTTGAGTCCTCATACTCTTTTCGTACGTAGGTACCGCACCTTGTATGTAGTAAAGCGGTTGCGCATTTGATGAGGCTTAAGATTAAACTTCCCCTTGCTGCTAGTGAACAGAGTGTTGGCCATCTCCTTGAAACCGCTGGTTTTCGTCGACTGTTTCCCCACTGAGGGCTTCCCGGTTGTCCCAAAGCACTTCACGAAGTTAGGTGGATGTTCAAGCCAGGTGACGATTGCGTAGAGATCTTCAGTTCGAAGATGGGACTTCGACGCATCATCGCTTGCTTTGTCTCGATTCTTTACTCCCTTGGCTGCCATGGTGGCAAATTTGCGACTGGAACCTACGAGGGGACCCCCCCCCCTCTCGGAGGGAGTCGAAGGATTTTGGAGGGAATTGCATTTGATTTTGATGAAGTACCTCGTCCGATTTGGGACAGTGGCACAGCACGAAATCGTGAACGATTTCGAAATCGATTTTTTTAATTTTGAAACCCCCTAATGTGATGTTAGCGATCAGAGCTGAGTGTCTACTGTGGTTTCTAAACAAAGCAGCACTAAGTAAATAACCAGCCAAGCATTTTCAACAAGGCAAGATAATTACATCGTGCCGACAAAGTCATGAGCTCCAGAACGTCCAAAACTCTCGAATACTTCGAGTAATCAGTTAATAACCCGAACTATGCCAACGTTTGCATTTTTACAGTCCCATCTCATTTACCCGTCTGAATGAATCGATTGAAGACGACATCAACAGCTTCCAGAGATCGTCTTCTGCAGGTTCGGCTTGACCTCCAACACTGCTGTTGCTGTTGTCCGTTGCGAACAAAGGGTTTTGCTGTCTTTGCGGCCGAGAGTTCTCCACCGCAGTAGTCGTGGGAGGATTACTTGCCACCAAGCTTTTCGGTACAATCGGCCCCGTTGGCGCCCCTACTTTCTTTCGCTGTTCCTCCAATTTCTCTCGTTCCTCCAGAATCAGTCTCAATTTCTCTTGTGGAGACTCCACTCCACCGATGGCGGTGCGTACTCTGTCTACAGACGAAGATACCAGAATGTTCCAGATACTATCATCATCTCCATCCGTTGCTTGATCATTGAACAGAGGATTATTGCCCTTTGCAAACGGTGTCGCCGTTGAGCCTCCAGTCGATGAAGAAGCAAGTAGTGAGGCTAAAAAATTTGTTGTCGACGTTGTCATTGCCGTGGGTAGTGTCGATGCACTTGTCGGCATTGTTGTTGACACTGGCGCCGCGGTATTACTCTCGACTCCCGTGCACGATGACGAAACGAGGAAAAACAATGCCGACTTGACCATATCGTCCGAAAACATTGGGACCGTCGGTGCCGTTTCCACTTCCTGCCGTGCTACCTGAGTGCCCTGAGCCGTCCCATTGACAGTATCTGCAGCCTTATTGAGGTAACTAATTGGGTCTGGCAGATCGGAACTCGCCGGAAGTAGTCCAGTTCCCTCCACGAATTTGGCTAGGGACAGAATTCCGGTCTCTGGGTCGTCCGAAAACAGTGGATTTTTGGCCTTTTTGGCGGTAGTTGACGGTGTCTGAGCGATCGATGGCTTGAATCTCTTGGGTATTTCACTGATTGCAGTCTCTATTCGGTCCCTCTTTCTGCCTTCCCTCGGTGGTACATTGAGTGTCACCTTGAGAGATATCGGTCGTTTCGAAGTTTCAATTTGTGCTGCAACGCTTTTACTCTGAGTTTCGCCATTGAATTTCCGCGCGGCTTTAGCTTTTCGCTTGGGTTTCCGCTCGATTTTACTCAGTCGAGCTGGCTGTCCTTTGAGGAAGTCTGGGTGTCTGTACTCTTCACGGGTGTCGTCCTCTTCGCAGTCGCCGCGTGTGAAGCCATGGTCTATGAGTTGCTGGCGGAAGGCACAGAGGCGGCCCCGGAAATAGCGTGGCAGAATCTGCGCGTCGAGTGCAGCGCTGTCATGGACGGAGAAGGAGACGCCACCTTCGTCCCAGCTGATGATGGTTGCGCTCTCGTGGTCCAAGATGCGGTAGAGCTTGCGCACGAAGCCCGTGGGGATACCCACCGCCATGAAGAGCGAGTCGGTGGGAACTCGATTAAAGTCTCAGCGCGGAAAAAAATAATGAGATTTAATTGGATAATAATTTGAAAATGTACCCATGTTGCGAGATGCCATTGAATCAGTACATACTTGGATCAGTGACTCATGAGGTTCATGACGTACTCGCCTCTTTGGCGGACACCCAGTTCATAAGGTTGTTCAGGGTTTCGTCGGAAAACTGCCCAGTTTCGACGATTCCTGGTGGTAGCGGCGGCAAAACCACGGGTGGTCGGCCTTCTGCGAAGATATTGTTGCTACTGCATGTACTGCTCGTGCTGTTGGTATTCGTCGCGGACGTCACTGTGGGGTTTACAGCAAGGGTTGCACCCATTGCAGCAGTACTTGCTTCCCGTCCGTCAGTTGACAGCGACGTGCTGAGTAGTGATAGCAGAGCCTCCATGACGTCTTCGGACATGGGTTCATCTTTTGGTAGAGCTGTGGCGTCCAGAGGCCGCACAGATAACCCGTCCACTGCCAGCCCTTGCACGAAGTTACTCAACGACGCGTCACCACCAAATAGCGGATTGCCCGCCAGTGATGCTGGGTCAACGACAGCATGTTTAAATTCTGGTTCCGGTTCTTGGTGCACCGGGTAGGGCGTCACTCGATGCGCTCCTCTACTAGCGCGGTTCTTCGCTATCTTGGCGTCACTGGTTGGTTCTGTTGCAACAGCAGTAGACTCTGGCTGTTTGCGCTTCTTCTTCCTAGGCGGCCTCTTCCTGGGCAAAGGCGTATGAGTGATCTGGTTGAGCTCTTCTGGACAGCCACGTCGAAAAAACTGGTGGCGATATCGTTCCTGTCCTTGCTCGGTTGATGCCGATACGAAACTGTGTTCTTTTAGTTGCTGGCGGAAGGCGCTCAGACGACCACGGAAGTAACGAGGCAGTACTTGGGTCTCTAGTGCGTCATTATCCAGCATCACGAAGGACGCGCCGTCGGCGTCCCAGGCGATGACAGCCGCGCTCTCCTGGTCCAGGATGCGGTACAGCTTGCGCACAAAGCTCGTGGCAATGGCTGGTAGAGCCGGTGGGTGCATTATTACACTAGTGCTGCGGTACTAACGCCACTTCAGCCCAATATGGCAATTTGAAGAATGAGACGAATCTCGGCCGGCGGGATGCTTGTACTTGGTTAAAGTAAGGGGCGCACTATTTGAGGCGTTAAAGCTGACCCGCCAAAACCGGACTGTGGGACCCGGTATTGGCGGGATACAGCATGAATGAAAGCTTATAGTGCATTGAAAACTCACCATGTGCAGTACCTATTTTTTATACACGCAAGAACAACAGCACTCCTGCCACAGGCATATTCGCTCAACACCACATCTTCGGCTACAATATGTCGTCATTTCGCTACGACTCCAAAAGAACTTTCTCTTGGATTGAGGAGATGAAGACACACTGTGGAGTCAGTTTCAATTTCTGAAGTTGTATTTTTTTCAAGTGGTATGAGGGACTTTGTGGCATAAAGCGACCGCAATGGATACGCTACTTCTTCATTTTTCGTCCCAATACATTCCCGCCAGAGATATCGACTTGCGCTTTGTCAGTTTGTGTGCGTTCGGCGGGTTCCCAATATCTGGTTTGGTTGGAGAATTGTCCCTGTTTAACGATACCAAAGAAGTTCTCCGAGCTTCATTTATGCTGGGCGATAGATCACCACAAATTTCTTCAGCTGGCGTGATTCCAGTCAACGGTTCGCTATCAGGTCGCAGAGGCATATCGAAAATTGATGCTTCAATATTGCGCAAATTGCGAGCCGATATCCTCCGCAGCACTGGACCGGGGCATCCGATTGCATCTGTCTTGTCTGGGGAATTCTTTTCTGGAGATAGAGATGACGTGCTGGAAGCCGCGCCTTCGAAGATTGGCACGATACCTCCCAGCTGACGAATACTTGTACTAAACGAGCCCACCGTCTCGCTAATACTCTCCACGAGACGACTTGGTCGTCTCTGTAACTTGTCGATCTTCACTCGCGGTAGCTCACCCAGAGCCATCTCCGACGCTTTTGATTCCTTACCACCTTTAGCTTTTTCTTCAGGAGGCTGGGATGAAGTCACAGGGACGTGTTGTGTTACTGGTATCGCGTTATCAAGTCGAGCGCCGCTAATGTTAGCGAGTGCTTTGCGTGCATTGTTAAGCCTCGAAGACATTTTCATCTTGAGCTTCATCACTAGGATAAAGTTGTTGACAGGTGTGAAGGCAGCTTCGATCTCCTGCTGCGTGACTATCACCTCTGTGCTCGAAGGTCTTCGAATCAATTCATCATCTGCTCCCGAGAGCCACGGGTGGGTTTTAAGCTGCGAAACTGTGATACGCTTATGCGGGTTTTTCTCCAAGAGCTGAGCGAGTAGTTCAGAGCATTCAGTATCAAGATTGGGCGGTAGAGCCAGGGTATCCTCGCGAATTGAAGTCATCACATCGCTCAGTGACGCAACGCCCGTGCCGAACGGTAGCGTTCCCGATAGCAAGGTAAACATGGTCACCCCCATCGCCCAAACGTCTACCTGGTAAGGATCATACTCATCACCCGTTGTACATTCCGGAGCGAGAAAATGATACGTTCCTTCGGTACTGCGAAGCTTTAAAGAACTCACATTTCCATTGTTGGTAGAAATTGATGGTTCATCTTCATTCATGTGAGCGACACCGAAGTCAGCGAGCTTGTACTGGTCACCAGATAGAAGAATATTCTCGGGCTTGATGTCGCGGTGGCAAATGTGGTTGCTATGCACTAATTCGTAAAGAAAATAACAGATTAGTGCATCGAAAGCACATATTTTTTCAGCAACATGCGTACGGAAGTCTAGCGCAGCGACGACGTCGCGCATACACTCGCGCACAGTTTCCTTGCCAAGTACCCCCGTTGTAGTGTTGCGAGCATAATAGCGGAATTTCTGATCGTCCCAGTGCATGACCTGACCTCCGCGGATGAGCTCAAGCACCAAAAACAATTTATCGTCGGCCGGACTGTCGATCACCTCGTACAACCTCACGAGGTTCGAATGTGCTAGTTTTTTCATGATAGCCACTTCCTTTTGAACTTTCTGGCAGCAGGAACAAGCAAATATTAGCAAGTCTGTAAGTTATCTTCGCCTTCCAACCGAAGTAGAGTACCTGGAAGGCGTTTGACAGGACGAGCTTCCCGTCGACGCGTTTGTACTCACGTTTGCGCTTCAGGATGGACTTGTTGATGATCTTGAGGGCCTACATATTGCCACAGAACTTCGCGTCGGTACGGGCACGTACAGTAGTATCAATCGATATGTTTTACAGTGTTTCACTCACAAATTCAGTCCCTGTGTCATTCTGGCATAGATAAACCTTTGAAAACGTGCCCTCGCCCAGCATGTCCATGATCTTGTAGTTGTTTACATAACTGGTAGCGCCTTCAGAGTTCACTTGTACATTAGCCGTGTCGGTCTCGATCACATCCATGGCTTCGTTCGAGACAGTGGACTTGAATTACCACAGCACCCAGCTCAGTCCCGTTCACAGATCGCTTCGTCCTCGCCAAATCGATACTAGATGCCTGGACTAGCACCAAGTAGCAAGCAGACAGTGACAAAAATGTCCGCCCACTTTTGCCGGACTATCCTTAGCCGGCTAAACCTGGTTGGGGGGGGGGGGGGGGCACAGAAAGCCCAATAAACTCAAAAACCAGCCTTCGAGATTAACGAACGCCAAGCGACTTTAACTGATTGGGCCTCAATACACAGCAGCAAGTGGTGAACAGATCTTACCGTCGTCACCGACAGCTTCTTTGAGGAAGACAACGACGAAAAATATACTTCATAGAGGCAATCCTTCACATGACCATCCAATCCAGCATCTGCGCCTTCAGGTCGCAGCCCACACTCAAATCCCAATTTTGGGCCACTACGGTAGATTGGTTTGATTCTTGCTTCATTCAAATTCTTCTTCTTCGCACTTCAAAAGTCACTTCTGAAGAGCGAAAACGAATGATTAACATGAGAAGTCACATCCGATTCTGGAATCTCTCCGTTGGATGCCTTCCTATAAAATCTTGGCACCATATAATTCTCCAGCGGTGGTTTATATTAATAGTATCCCACACTGTCTGTCGGCAAGTTTATCAACTCAAATGTGTCACTTGTAGATGCTGCTGGTGTTATCACCACGTATACACTTTGCTGGGGGGCAAACCGTTGACATTTCTTCGCATCATTGTGTTAAGCAGACTTCGATCCCTGTGCTTATATTCCTTGTGACTCTTGATCTTCACGCCTGTGCGAGCTCTGGGGCTCCACCATTCCTCGGAGATGCCATGCACGGTGACACTGCGCCGATAAAGGGACATCGAAAGTAATCAGGACGCCAATAAGTCTTGTCGTTCAGTACTGTCAACTCCTCGTAGCACTTGGCTTTGCTTCGACCATTGCATCGACTCGCATTCACGTCCAATACAAGGCGCTCGTACGGGTCTTCAGCACACAACTACTCAATCATAAACAATTCCCTTACGCCAATTTTCTCGAGGACGCAATGATGTACCAAAAGTTTAAAAAACGTTTCCTTGAAGTCCACCACCATACTTGCAGCAAACTGGTACAATTCGAGATGCCTCGTCATGGGCACGTCAAAATACTATAGTTCCTTTATCGCATGCATAGGTGGAATCCACTCACAGGAACCAAGGCGATGCCGTCTATAGTCATTGCGCATTTCGCGTTGAGCATATAATGACGTCGCAAGAGGGCAGGTTGGTTCGAGCGTGGAACCCCATATTCTATGTACAATCTAGCTGAAGCTCGGCGTGGTCAAACGTCATTTCCTGTATATTCAAACCGGGTACGGGTGCATCGAAGATCTTCGATTGCACGACAACGATAAGTGGGTCGTCGAGGCCTAGGCTGGAGTCGACTCGTGTCTCTGAGCTCGGTTTTTCGTTTTTCTGGCATGCCGCATGGGATGGATACATAATTAGGTCGTTAGCACCAGCGAATTCCAGGACGCCTTTGGAGAATGCGTCGAGAATACGAGACTGGATCACGCGGATCTTGTGATGTCTGTGGTGAGAACGCTCCAAAATACAACCTTTGAGACACAAGGGCGCCATGTTTGTCGACGGGCTGGTTAGCACACTTCCCTCATCGAAATGGAAAGTCCGATGCGAGAATACGGGTTTGATACCTACAAGTCCGTATGGATCGTAAGTCAATTAGTGTCCAAGTCTTCAAGATGAACAAAACGCAATCCATACATTCACACAACTCTATACGTTTTAAACTACCCTTACTCACTCGACGCAAGTGGCACCAAAGCTTGGCTTGAGCTTCGAGTCAATGTAGCCGTTGGCCACCGACAGCAACTGGTCGTTAATGTTTGACGTGAACGTGTCGTAGATATCACCCTTCCTGTTAATCTCATCAGCCGAGAAGTCTGCCACTACCTCTGTGATGGCTGAGATGATTGACCCAGAACCGTGAAAGCTGAAATCGGAGTTGACAATGGAGTTGAAGTCCAATGTTATCGTTTGAACAGCACAAGACTTGAATCGAAGAAGCAGCGAGTCCATAATGGTATTGTACTTACCATCAACTCCGGCAACTTCGATCGTGGTGACAGTGAAGTCCTTGCAGTCCGATGCACCGAGTGAACAGCCGTACATGTCGGTCTGTACGCTCGCTGACAGGGTGGGGTTGCCCAATGTGAGCGATACATCGACAGAGATTGACGTGTCAATCTCCTCCAGCGTCAAGCTCACGGCCGCGTCAATTGAAACTTCACCAATGCCATATGCACCAAGATCGATGCTGTTCGACGATGAAGCGTTGATGTGCTCCGGAACAATATTTGCAAGCCCGGTCACGTTCAAATGTTCGAGCATGGGTGTGAACGTGAGATCCTGCCCCAAAATGGAGTAGGTGAACGCACCGAGGTTGATGTTCTGGAGTACAAGAGGATCATAATCCTCAACGAACCCGGGCAGTAGTGTTGACTGGGTTGCAACGTCAATTGCGTTGTTCAGGAGGAGGAATTGAGTGCCTTGAGTCGTGAAATCGACCAGGGAGCAGCTTTCGTTGGCAGGCGTTCCAGCGGTAGCTGCGTTGGTCACATCGACGATTGCCAGCAGCGATGCAGCGGAGAAAGTGATAATCTTGGCCATAGTTAGAAGTATTAGGAAAAGCAGCTAGAAGGTAAATTGGAAAATAATTAACTCTAGTGCAGTCGCTGAGACGTTGGCTAGTAGGCAGACAGGTAAGTCCCTCATTTACACCATGAATACTCTGCTCCTTGGGGCTCCATCAGCTTTCGTCATTGCCAACTGGGTCGCACTAGTCGTCCCTAGTGAACCGTGAGGTGGACGCCACCACAAGATCGGTAGGCTGTTGTGTAGCATGCGGAGGTAATCTACCAAAGCCTATCCACCGAATCGCATCTGGACAAACGTAGCCATCCTTGTTGAGACTTTGGCAGTGGCATTTACTATTACAGTGGCCGAATTCCGGCAGAAGTCGTAGCTCTACATGAAGCCAGCATAGCACACGCTTCTGGATGCTGTGCCGACAGCAGTGGTAGCCTGCCACTGGCAGGGCATCAATCGTTGAAGTGATGTCACTACATCGCATTCGTGTCGTTTTCGCTGCTTTGCCGCTCAAGATGCCGATCCACGGCCTCACGACGACCACGGATCCCGAGACGGCGCGCAGAGAAGCGTAAGTTGGGCTGCCGTCGTCTACACGTTGGCTCTGTTAAGCAGACTCGTCTCCAGTAGCTGGTGCTGGCGCTGCAGCTCTGGATGGAAGCTATTCCACCGCCACTATCGGCTCCGGAATTGTCCTCTATTCAGTACTCGCACAACGGTAAATTAAACCTGCTATTATGAAGAGAAAGCGGCCGTGCATCTATCCCTAGGGAAGACACTGCATGTTCAGCTTCCAGTGAGAGCATGCTGTTTCACCATGTTTGCATCGTCTTAGTAGGGCTCGGGTTAAATTGGTACGACCTTCTGTCCACATTCGCGCGACATTTGCACTGTGGCTTGCAGCCCCCGAAGCAAAACCCAAGAAGGAAGCAGAGTCCGCATTTGGCGCGTCTTCGTGGTGCTTGCGCGCGCTGAGCCCGGGTCTACAGACGTCTTCTGTGTTTCTTATACACGCTATATTCTGCGCAATCTCTCGCTCTATCTTGTCGTGCCAGGTTTGTGTGCGTCTCGTGCGTAAGTGAGCAGAAACGGCAATAAACCCCATTTAGTCACCCCTAAGAAGGTGAATAAACCTCTGCAGACGGCCCTAGCGCCGTCCAAGACATGAACCGCAGCGCCTTGGACCTGCACCGAGTGGCCTCCGACGTTCTGAAGCAAGATATGGATCGTAACGGAGGCTCCGCGTCCCCTGGTCAGCTGAGCTTCAGTACATTCCTCATGGACGAGGTATCGCCGCCCGTACAGCTCCAGAAGGCCACAAAGCGGTCCGCACCGCCACCTTTGCCACCATTAAGGGCTCAGGGAGTATCTAACGTGCCCCCACGGCGTAATAACCCGCCGCCGGACGTCTCGAGACGTCGAGGAGCGTCGGACGTAGACATCCCTGTGTTGGAGGCAGCAAGAGACAGCAGCGGCTTCCGGTTGGACGGCGCAGATCAAGCAGAGGTTGAAGTGAATAGTGACGATGAAAGTGGAGCGGAAGCCAGAGTCGTGGTGGGAGAATACGACGCCGAAGAGGACGATTTTGTGCCGGTGCTGCAGACAGCGGAGGACGCGCTGCGAGCTCACAGACATATGGGCAGCAAGAAGTTCTCGTGGAGAGCATCAGCTAGAAGAGTCCCCACGGGTAAGACGGTCAGAGTACCAGACCAGGAGACGCTGCTGAGGATGTCCACGAGGAGCACAGAACTATCGTCAAGTTACTCAAGCAGCAACTCACTAGGGTCAAGAAGAAGCTCTTCGTCTGTACGTATCGAACGGGAGCTGGTGCGCAGTGGCTGGCTGTTCAAGCAGGCGAACGTCATGTACGTTAACGAGACGGTGTTTTATCTATAAGGATTGAATTAACATTTTTATTGCTACAGGAAAACCTGGAAGCGACGGTATTTTGTACTGACTAAGCGGACAAATCTAGCTACGGGTGAGTACTGGGCATCACTGCAGTACTACAGAGGCAGCAATTTTGGCAAACTGCGTGGTGAGATGCATCTGCAGGACGGTATGTCAGTTCGATTCCTGGAACCTGACGAGACCAGGCGACCGTTTTGCTTTGAAGTAGCCGGCGAGGACTTTTCCTTTGTGTGTTCCGGATCTAACGACGACGATGCGAGTGCTTGGGTTTGTCTGCTTCAAAGCTTGTCAGGCGGTGGTAGCAGCACTATCCCGCCTTCAGCGGGTCTACTTGGCACGGCAGCCGCCAGCAGCCTGCTACAGCCATCAGACGGATCGAAGGGTAATCGAATTCGCACCAGTACGATCGACGCTCGGAGCATTCGCATCGTAGCGGAGCTACGACGAGTGCTTCACACAAGCAAGTCTCCCGAAGCGGTGAAATTTAAGAGCTTTATTGGGTCATTCGAATCCCGAAGCTCAGGCGCGCTTCGCCAGTTCCGCGACTTCCACGCAACGCTGACAGAATCTATTGTTAAAGACCATGGCACTCGCATCTTGGCAGCTCTTAAAGATCCTGGAAATGACGATGCGAACGGAACCATTAAGGCTGCGGAGAAGAAGCAAGACATGCTGCCGATCTCACTTGATGTTATACGTTCGGCTGTGTCTCGTCATGTGGAAGAAGTACTTTTCGTGCCACTGCAGGGGAAAATCAACACATACCTGCGTCGTGTGTACCATGAAGAAGAGTCCTCGATTAACCGCAAAGTAAGGTGGCTGCAAGGTAAAGACCAGATGTATTTCAACATTCCGGTGCACCAGGTATCGTGGAAGGAATGGCGGAAGGCATCCAGAATTCTTGCACAAATCGCGCAAGTTCAGCTGCCCGCAGCCAAGTATGATGTGCTCACAAGTACGATCAAGGAAATCCAGTCGACCTATGCTGAAGAGCATGATACAATCGCTGAGTTGGAGCCACTCGAGACTGACGATATCATCCCGATTTTCACGTACGTGTTGTCGAACAGCGGACTGGAGAATCTCATCTCGCTTAAAACCTTGTTGACGGAATTGAACGGATCCTGGTCAGTTGGCAAATCTCCGGACGATGAAACATCTCTGAACATTTTGACGCATGCGGTGGACTTCATCAGCAATGTGAGCATCCCGGCTGTCTTGGAGGATATCTTCAAGGATCAAATTACGCTATCGATCGACGGAGACTGGCGCCGTGTGCTGGAGTTTGAAGTGGAGTCCACATACCGCTATGGCGCCGTTGTGGAGCATATTTCTCCCCATGGTTATTCTGCTGTAGGAAATATCATTACGCGCGGGTTTGTCTTGGTGACCGTGAATGGGCAGAATGTGGTTTTATGGCCGTTCCAAGATATTATGAATCTCCTCCTACAATCAGCGTCTCCTCACCGACTAGCGTTCATCCCGGGAAGTAGTTACTTCAAGATTTTGACGTCGAACAAGGCGCTGTGGAACGTGGCGTTGATGCACGCATGTCAGCGTGGCGATGTATTCAGTGTTCAAATGTTGTTGGCAAACGGTGCTGACGTGAATTATGTTGCCCACGAGTGTGGAAGTAACACGCCGCTCCATGTCGCAGTCAGTGCGCTTCACTTCAACGTTGTGTCGTACATGCTTCAGCACGGAGCGAAGGTGAAGACGATAGGCGAATGTGGACGCAGCGCACTGCATATGGTTGGTTCCCCGTGTATGATGCCCGCGACGATGATGACGTCGAGTGACATGACGAAAGCAGCTAATGGGTCATCAGCCACTTTGAGTGGAGCAGACAAGGCCGTGCTAGTTGTGAAGAAGCTTCTCGCTCATGGAGCTCCTATCGATACTGTTGATATTTACGGCAACACACCAGTCATGTTGCTGGCAGAAAGAGGCTATCTTGGTGCAATCGATGCGATTATGGAAGCCGATAGCAACATCGACCTCAATGCTCGAAACTGGCAGCGTGGTATGAGTGCTCTAGCGCTAGCAGCGAAGAGCGGAAGAGTTAATGTGGTGGAAGGATTGCTCGACTATGGCGCCCAAGTGGATATTCGCACGCTGCATGGCGAGACACCACTGCACTTTGCAGCAGCTAGTGCAAGCCAGCGTGTGTGCGAGCTACTAGTAGAGAAAGGCTGCGATGTGGATGTTCGTACGAGTGAAGGATTGACGCCGCTGATGATTGCTGTCGCTAAAGACCACGGAATGGCCATGGAGAAGATCGCTGCGTTATCGCCATCTGTGCCATCCCCAATGGGTGATAATCACCACGATACACACTATCACCAGAAGACAACTGTTGATCTGCGCAACAGTATTCGCGTAGACAACTCCTCCGTCATTTCGACGATGAACTATCTCATCCAGCGTGGTGCAGACATGTCAGCAGTCTGCGAGGTATACCGGACACCTTTACACTATGCCGCCCTGTACGGATGTGACGAGTTGTTCGCTTGTCTTCTGGCGAAAATGGGTGATGACTCGAATGCCGAAAGGTGTGACTTGTATGGTCAATCGGCGGCGTCTATGGCAGAAGCGAGTCGTTCATCACACGCACTTGCAAGTGAAACTTTGTCGAATGGAGACTCAACCGTGACCGATGAATACTGTGTAATGGAAGATAACGATGATGACTCAGACGATGAAGACATGGACGAAGTGGAACAGGCTGACATCCCCATGTCACTGACTGAGCGCAAGGACCTTACCGGGAAGAGTTTGAGCATTAAGGATCTTATAACCGAAGAGAACGACAGCGTAGAAGAGATTATTGCGGGGACGTTCGATGCTATCGCTGGTCTTCTACTCCGCTATGAGGACTACCGTCTGGAAGAATTGAGTGCTCTCATTTGGTCCTGTGGATACGCAACTAATGGAGGTGGAGATAGCTTTCGTGAAATGGTCGACATCCTGCGTAGTCTGTGGAAGCGATATTCAGTGGACTCAGACGCCGGATTCTACGTGCGACGCATGGTGCTGAGCGCTCTGAATAAGCTGGTGGAGATTCTGAAGCACAGTGTGGAATGCGATATGGACGTATGCAACTACGTCGCTGCATTGTACACGGAGCTGGTCCCTTTTGAGGATGAATTGACGAAGGAAGACCCACAATGCGCCCAATGGATAAGCGTGTCGTTGTTGCCGGAGTTTGCAGATGCTTGTCAGTCGAACCGCGTGCAGGAATTCCAGGTGCTGTCTTTCTGTGAAGGGGACTATACGTCGCTGAAGCAGTTTATCTGTACAGCGAAGCAAGCAAACCCAAATCTTGAGTTTTTGGATGATGATCTGTTCGCTGCTGCGACCGGAATGGAAATTATCACTGAAACGATGCGACGCCGAATGTCTCTCGCGGGTGTGTGGAAAACAGGAGAGGCAAAGAAGTCGTTCGTTGTGAAGCCAGAAGAGACCCTCGAGACTCTTTCGGAAGGACGCTCGACGACTATCACGCCGTGGCAACCGAGAGGTGTGAATGTGGGGCGCTCATATCCATCGGAACAACGGATGGCTAGACTTTGGTACGTACATGGGATCTGTTGTAGCTATGAACATCGTCTAAGCTCACCAAATCTTTTTATCTTGCCACAGGATCTTGGATTTAGATCCCAGTATCATTGCACAGCAGATCACTTTGATGCAGCATTATCTGTTCAGCAAGATCAAAGGTAAATATTTACGTGCAGCATACCGTGTTGATTAGGTAGCTAACGCTTATTTGATGTGTATAGTGTCTGAGGTGTTGGCATCTAAACGCAACGCTGAGAAGACACCAGGGTACCAGCGACTCCGACTGTTGCATAATCACATTTCCATTTGGGTGGTTAGCCAGATTCTGATGCGAGGCGACGTGGACCAGCGTGCAGAGATCCTCGCGTATTTTATTCGTGTAGCTGGCGTGTTACTCTCCCCTCTACAGAACCTTGATGGGTTCATGGCGGTCATGAATGCAGCGAACGATTCCTCCATCTTCCGTCTCAAGAAAACATGGGGCAGACTTCCACCGCAAGCGCGAGATTTATGGCAAGAGTTGGTCCCGCTCACGGAGAAAGGAGCTCGGTCACTCAACAAGTTCACGAAGGAAGCGACTCCCCCGCTGATCCCGTACATGGGTGTTGTCATTCAAAACGTGCTCGCTCTCCAGGAGTACCCGGACCGTGTGGAGGGAGATCTGATCAACTTCAAGAAAATCCGTTCCATTGGTCTTCTCATCCAAAAGATCTTGTCTTTCCAGAAGACGCCGTACTTGTTGCCCACGGACAAGCGCGTTCTGGTAAGTCAAGCGTGTACTGCTTGTTCATGCGCTTGGTCGACTCACATCGCGTATTATTTTATTTTTCTTTTAGGAACATATCTGCTCCACGGTCCCCTTCATGGAGAGCGATGCCTGCTTTGCACGCTCATTAAAGATTGAGCCTCGCGTCGCCGACGCTGGGACTGAGACATCGTGATGGGCTGGTGACAATGAGATAGCGATGGCATCAAGTGCCACGCCGCTGATCTCCTTTACTCAAGGCTATTACTTCATTGCTAATGTGTTGTTGTGGGATCAGTGCCAACCAGATAATACGCGGGTAAGACGTCTGGTATCAACGTACGTAATAAACTATGAGTGTAAGTAGTGCAAAACTCTGGTGTGTATTGGACTGTGAAATTGTAGCGGCGTTGCTCGTGGTAGTTGTGCTTTGTTGTTGTCACTTCTAGGCCATCGAAGACCCATTCTTTCCCGCCTCCAACTGCAAGTGTTTCCAGAACATGAACATTGCCAACGGGTAGTGCAGCATCGCGATGATCATCAAGAAGAATGCTGTCTTCAACGACGTGTCGTCCTTCTCGCCCAACGGGCCGGCCTGCACCAGCCACAGCACGAACGTCAACATGGCTGCAAAGGCCGCTACGCCCGCCAAGAAGAAGCCGCCGCCAACCCACTTCTTGTCACCCTTACGGCACGTTATGGCGCCGACGATTGCGATGATGGCCATCAGACCATTCGACATGCTCATACCGCCGAACGTCATGGTTCCCATACCGAGCATGCTGCACGACTTGTCCAGGAACTTGTCGAACTGTGTCGCGTCCATACCGGCAGCCGTCGCCAGTACCGTCGCGTACGCCAAGCGTTCGGCATCACTCACGTCTCCAGCCTTGCTGTAGCCCTCGCACGTAGCATATTCCGAGTACTTGGTCCAAACCGTCTCGTTGATGGCCTTGAGATCCTCGTAGCCGGATCCGAACTTGTAGTAGAAGCAGTGATCAAGAGTGGTGGTCGAGTTGGCGAGCTCGCTGTCGATGCAGAAGCTCATGAGTCCGGCCTTAAAGTTGGTGCTGGCGATCTCACTGGTGAGTGCGGGGTTGACAGTAGAGTTGACTGTCCACATGGGGAGGATCATGGCGACGGCGTTGTAGAGCGTGCCGATAGTGATCATGGCGATGGCGCCGTATCCGTGTTTCGAAATCGCCATCTATGAATTTCTAGTTCACTGTGTTACTTTGTCAAGAATTGGAGAATGAAGTCCAGCATCGCGAGATGTCAAAACTTAAACTTAATCAGCAGTTCCTTCTTGCTTCCGTAATCTGTATGGGAATCCCAGGCGGCATACACGCGTGCGCACTGGCGAACGAGGGATTTCTTCAGCTACAGACCGCTCGAGGACATTGGCCAAAACCTCACAAATCAGGGCAGTGATTGCAAATGGCGATAACACCAAATTCGCAGCGCAATCGAGTTTTTCACGGATTTTTCGTGTTGAAGCAGCCGCGATGTAACAACGAATGGCTCCAGTTCGCATTGACATCATGACGATGCCGATTGCAATCATAGTCTGGTTCACCTTTCGGTGTACACTTCGAGTTTTTGTATTGCTGGAGAACTCGTACTGGTATTTTAATAGTAGCAACTGCTGTCGAAAATAGTATTGATAAGTCATATATCCTTCTTATTTAGGGATAGTACTAGTATGTAAAAAATGCATGTTTACACTGCAATTGCACCATAACAGCATGGATAATCACAGACTAACTATCCAGAAGATATGCTTACTGCACTTCTGGGGTGCGTATCGATTGTCATTTTGAGCTGGATTCTCCCATTCATCGAAGATTCTTCGACGAAGAAGAACCTTGTACATGTACTTTTCATCTGAGAATGCAAATAATGACAGGTACGCAGAGCACCGGCTCAAGGATGTATTGTAACACTGCCTCATTTTACAATTTACTTTCCTGGTGAAACACATAAGTAACCCACCTGTCAACTACCACCAAGAACGATGGCTTTCAACAAGTTTGCGTTCGGGGCCATCGCCATGATCATCATCGCCACGATCTACAATATTGCCGCCTTCATCCTTCCCATGTGGAGCTCGAACAAGACGGTGAACTCGGCACTCGCCTCGGAGGTGTCAAACACCAACTTCAAGGCTGGTCTCTTGGGTTTCTGCGTCGACAGCGAGATGACCAACGGCACGACGTTCGACCACTGCTTCTACTACAAGTTCGGGTCCTCGTACGACGACCTGTCGGTGCTGAATGCCGACGTGTGGTCCAAGTACTCGTCCGATGGTATCTGTAAGGGATACGGCAACGCGGGCGACGTGAGTGACGCGGAGCAGCTGGCATACTCCTCTATCTTGGCCACAGCCGCTGGCATGGACGCGGAGCAGTTCGACAAGTTCCTGGACAAGTCGTGCGGTCTTGTGGGCACGGCCACGATGACGTTCGGCGGTATGAGTCTGTCGAACGGAGTGATGGCGATCATCGCGATGGTGGGTGCCATCACGTGCTGCAAGGGTAACAAGAAGTGGATCGGTGGAGGCTTCTTCCTGGCGGGCGTGGCATGCTTCGCCGCCATGTTGTCTTTTGTAATGTGGGTGGTACAGTCGAAGCCTCTTGGCAAGGAGGACGACGCGTCATTCAAGACGTCGTTCTTCCTGATGATCGTTGCGATGCTGCACTACCCGGTGGCGATGTTCATGTTCTGGAAGTACTTGAAGCTGCAGCAGGAGGAGCAGAAGGAATTGGACGAGGACCACAC
>NW_008649002.1:1131787-1134616 GCF_000247585.1 Phytophthora nicotianae INRA-310 | reverse complement strand
GACACCTCCGAGGCGAGTGCCGAGTTCACCGTCTTGTTCGAGCTCCACATGGGAAGGATGAAGGCGGCAATATTGTAGATCGTGGCGATGATGATCATGGCGATGGCCCCGAACGCAAACTTGTTGAAAGCCATGGTGGTTGGTATGTATCGATTTCGAGTAGGGTCGAAGGCAACCAAGAATGTTGCTGGTTGCTAGTCGCTGTAAAGCAAATTCAATAATGAGGGTAGTTGATGTTGCACTTCATCTTGAGCTAAAACACAGGAGAACGTATCTATGGTTGGCTTGGTAAGCCTTTTACAACACGTAGCCTTTAGCTACCCTTTAAAAAGCTACACCATTTGTGGTAACTTTTCAGTGAGCAGAATCATGCTGCGACAATCATCACCTGCTTCAAAGCACTAGTTGTTCCTGGCCAGAGCTCGGAATGGAGAAAATCTAGCTAGGAACGCAATCTAAAGCAACCTCTGCCTGGCCGTGATCGCTCGGGTGTTTGCTTATCTCCCCTCCGCTGGCCGCATAAAACTCAGAGGCCCAGAGTCAATCCGAGAAAGTATGATCCACTGGAATGGAAATTCGTCGATTAATCATAACTTCAACATACTCAGAGCGGCAATGTAGTACCGATACCAATTGATCCAGAATCGTATGAGCGCGATATATACATTGAATCTACATGGTCAACAACGCTAGGACATGATGTCTTTTCAATACAAAGTAAAAAGTTTTTGTCTGGGATATCGCGTGATTACCATGTTCATGTGCTTTCAGATTTTGGGTAATCTGCACGGCCAGTACATGTAAACGATTCCGTTGAGACAGGGAACCAACAACTCGGTCGTATTTTTGGGTGCTCTATCCCGAATTCGGATTCTGGTCATATTCTATCCGAACAAGTAAAATAAAAAGCTGGGATTTTCGATGACATCGTGCATATTTGATCTTTCTCAGTGATGAAAATAAGTGAGTTGTAGTTTCTAGACCAAGTTAATCGGGATGTACATTTTGGTTAAAGCGTTTTTGCCACGAGCATAGATTGCATGCGTTCAGCACAGATACCACAGAAGATTGGCATATCCCTGAATTTTTACGATCTGGCAGAGGTTGCTTTTGATTGCTTTGCTCACTCGATTTTCTTCTTTTCAAGCCCTGACCAGCAAAATCTCAAGCTGTGCACTTTGAAGCCATCTTAGCCAAGCGATGATTATTATGTGTAGCACCAAATGAAGCTGCTCATTGAAAAGGAGATGAGCCACTGGAGCCCCTGCGTTTGGTCTGGAGTTGGGATGCAACATCAACTACCCTCATTATTGAATTTGCTTTACAGCGACTAGCAACCAGCAACATTCTTGGTTGCCTTCGACCCTACTCGAAATCGATACATACCAACCACCATGGCTTTCAACAAGTTTGCGTTCGGGGCCATCGCCATGATCATCATCGCCACGATCTACAATATTGCCGCCTTCATCCTTCCCATGTGGAGCTCGAACAAGACGGTGAACTCGGCACTCGCCTCGGAGGTGTCGAACACCAACTTCAAGGCTGGTCTCTTGGGTTTCTGCGTCGACAGCGAGATGACCAACGGCACGACGTTCGACCACTGCTTCTACTACAAGTTCGGGTCCTCGTACGACGACCTGTCGGTGCTGAATGCCGACGTGTGGTCCAAGTACTCGTCCGATGGTATCTGTAAGGGATACGGCAACGCGGGCGACGTGAGTGACGCGGAGCAGCTGGCATACTCCTCTATCTTGGCCACAGCCGCTGGCATGGACGCGGAGCAGTTCGACAAGTTCCTGGACAAGTCGTGCGGTCTTGTGGGCACGGCCACGATGACGTTCGGCGGTATGAGTCTGTCGAACGGAGTGATGGCGATCATCGCGATGGTGGGTGCCATCACGTGCTGCAAGGGTAACAAGAAGTGGATCGGTGGAGGCTTCTTCCTGGCGGGCGTGGCATGCTTCGCCGCCATGTTGTCTTTTGTAATGTGGGTGGTACAGTCGAAGCCTCTTGGCAAGGAGGACGACGCGTCATTCAAGACGTCGTTCTTCCTGATGATCGTTGCGATGCTGCACTACCCGGTGGCGATGTTCATGTTCTGGAAGTACTTGAAGCTGCAGCAGGAGGAGCAGAAGGAATTGGACGAGGACCACACAACCTACAAGGCAGCTGAGACTCCCAAGCATGACGAAGGCGCCCCTATTAGCCTTGTTTAGAACAATGGTTCGAACAGTTTAGCCCTTGCTTGAATATATTGCATTCCAAAATACCTGATGCAATATTCAAAGATTAAATACCTGAGCTCGTTCAAAAGGCCTTAACTACATAGGTGTGGTATCGCTCAAAAGACGGTTGTCCACCCAAAATAACTTACGGATATCTTCCCTGTAATTTATTATTTGAATGGTTTACTCAATTTCAAGTCTTTCTTGCTCAGGATAATCAATCCAGCTGGATATTTTCGTGGCTGCAATGCTCATGGGAATCTGGTAATTGGCTGCTTACGCTTCTCGTGGGGAAGCGTATGATTATATTGCATGTAGAAGTCGCGACTGACGCACACCAAAACCAAACTGCACATTATCACTTTTACTAAGCGGGACACCCGTATCTTCCAGCTCCAGCGGACACACTATGGCGATCTCTAAACACGGATACGGCGCCATCGCCATGATCACTATCGGCACGCTCTACAACGCCGTCGCCATGATCCTCCCCATGTGGACAACCAGCTCTACTGTCAACCCCGCACTCACCAGTGAGATCGCCAGCACCAACTTTAAGGCCGGACTCATGAGCTTCTGCATCGACAGCGAGCTCGCCAAC
>NW_008649002.1:1130484-1131284 GCF_000247585.1 Phytophthora nicotianae INRA-310 | reverse complement strand
AAGGACGACACGTCGTTGAAGACAGCATTCTTCTTGATGATCATCGCGATGCTGCACTACCCGTTGGCAATGTTCATGTTCTGGAAACACTTGCAAGAGCAGAATACGAATAAGGAATTGGACGATGACCAAAACACGTTTGTGCTCGAAGACAGCCAAGGTGGTTCGCGTGCATACATGTAAGCACGAACCAACGTAGACTAAGTTTGTTGAAATATCATGTAAATTGCGGTTCACTCACTTCTGCTGCAATTGTGGAATTTGCTGAAATAGGTCTTCTGATTCTGGTAGGACAAACGATGAGGAACAGACAAGAACGAACTACATAAAGTTCTCTGACAGAAAGCCAGACACGACGAAGAACGGAACGGAGCAGGATGGCTTCTTCGTTTTTTAAAGGGCATCAATGCCGACACGCTTGATTCGCTCAATGAATTAAATTTATAATGTAAAGCAAACATAGGTGTTTGCTATAATGCTATGACAACGTCACTCCCATGACGACGCGTTACGCATTGACTAACGATATCAACATGCTGCACTGCCTCCAACGCGGGAGTTTTTTTTTCGCGTGTGTGTTCGATTCATGTGGGTATTAATACCGTATCACGGAATTTTGCACCGTATGAGACAATGTCCTATCTATGCTCGTAAATTTCGAATCCGAAAACAAGTCCGAAATTATCTGCTCTGACGTGGCAGACAAGCTCGGTCATACCTTTTACTAGATGCTACTCTGCGAGCAGGACACAACAACATAGCAATATCCACCTAAAACAGACCGATTATCGCGGCCTCAA
>NW_008649002.1:1119684-1125559 GCF_000247585.1 Phytophthora nicotianae INRA-310 | reverse complement strand
ATTTTGCACCGTATGAGACAATGTCCTATCTATGCTCGTAAATTTCGAATCCGAAAACAAGTCCGAAATTATCTGCTCTGACGTGGCAGACAATCAGAGTTAATGGTTGCGTCTAGTAGCGCTGTCCGTCGCCCCCAGAACTCAGTCCTCGGAGGCGTGAACGTAGGCTCCTTGTTGCTGCTGCTTAGCGGAGTCTTCGCAGTATTCGCCGCGTTGCTCGCTCGCCACGGATTCACAGGCCGAGACCATGGTACTTGATTTACAGAACCACAGCTGAAAGCTAGACTAACCGAGTGCTTGAACACAGTGGTGGGCATCGACTTAGGCACGACGTACTCGGTGGTGGCCATTTCGCAGAAGAATAACGTGACTGCAATCAAAGACAAAGAGGGCTATGTATTGGTGCCGTCCACGGTAGCCTTCCTACCTCATGGAGGTTCATATCAGTGTTGTGCTTACTGGTAAACTACTACGCAGCTGACACCAATGTGGTATGGAAACCAGGTGTGTTAGTAGGTCGCGAGGCACGAGCACACCGCACATTGGACCCGCAGCATACAGTTTTCAATGCCAAGAGATTCATCGGCCAGAGGTTTGTTCCAATAAATTTGTATATATATATAAAAACGGAAGCTGATGCACTTTTTGTCAACAGCTACGGAGACGTTCTAGCATCAGAGGCTGACGAGAATGGAGTTACACCATACGAGTTCGGTGTAAAAATGCTGCAAGACAACAAGCATGATGGCGTATGTTTCACACTGGATCTATCAGGCCAACCCGGATGCGTGACTCCAGTCGAGATTGGCACTGCAGTTGTGCGGCATCTCCGTTCGATGGCGCACAATTTTGTCGGCCACGACCAGATCACCAAGGCAGTCATTGCAGTGCCTGTGGACTTTAACGCGAGGCAACGAGACGCCACAGTGGCGGCATTTCGAGCAGCAGGACTGGAGGTCTCTCGCGTGCTGGAAGAACCGACCGCCGCTGCGATCGCCTACGGTCTGCACCAGGATCCAAGTGTGAGTTTCTTGCTGGTCTTCGACTTCGGAGGAGGCACACTAGACGTATCGCTACTCTTCGCTCGCAATGGAGCCATCAGTGTGTTAGACACTCTGGGAGATAACCATCTTGGAGGCGAAGATCTGGACGCACGGCTGTCCGCTTGGCTCTTGAAACAGTTTGAAGCTCAACTTGGAGCGGCTATCACGTCTCGTGGGAGCGAATCCGAGGGGAAAGTCAGTGAGAATGGCAGCAACGAACCGCCATGCACCATGGCTGGTGTTCGTCAAGCTGCCGAGCTGGTTAAGAGGCAGCTAACTGATGTCTCCGTCACTACTGCTGCTTGTATCTCGAGTGGCAACAAGAAACCGGTACGAGTTGAAGTGACAGTCACTCGAGCGCAGTTTGAGGAGCTCTGTGACTCGTTGCTGGAGCGGACGATGATCCCAGTGCGTGATGTTCTGGAATCTAACAACATGGACACCGACGAAATCGACGCCGTGGTGCTGGTAGGAGGATCCTCACGAATCCCGTGGGTGCGTCAACGCCTCACTGACATGTTCCAAGGTCGCCCACCACTCTCCGATATTGATCCCGATCTCGCTGTAGCGTACGGAGCAGCACGTACACTGGACTAGAAACGAAACGCGACAATCAATAGAAGATACGATCATTCATTCAGAGCAGGGAGCCTAGACACGTCAGCTTGACCGCTTTACCAACCGTCTAGAGGGCGGTGACCGCTGTTAGCGCGATCTCAGCAAGGTCAGGAGAGGAGTGTGCCGTGTAAAAGTCCTGGATGTGGTCGAGTGCAAACTTCTGCAGCCGCTCGTTGATTCCGTCGTCGTCCTGGTCGGCGCGGTAGCCACGTTGGGCAGCGATGGCCTTAGTACACGTCACGAGCGAAAAGTATGCGCGCAAGTTCTGCTTCTTGTTGAGCTCGATCGAGTGCGCGTAGTGCTTGCGAGCCGTCAGCAGGTTGTCCAGACCGCCGATAGTCGAGTAAATGTCGGCCAGACGGCTGTGTGAGATGGCGTCCATGGGGTTTAGCAGCACCAACTCCTCGTAGCAGAAGGCTGCGTAGCGATACGCACCCATCGACAGGTACGTCTCACCCAGTTCCGTCCACTAACAGCAAGTAAAAACACAATAAAGTATGTTAAAACAACTTTACTGGACCAGCATGCAATAAATCAACGTACCGCTGCCTGGTCCGTGCCAAAGCTCTTTAGGAACTCGTTGAGTGCCGTGACCACCTCCGCTGTCTTCTTTTGCGCCTTGAGCACCGCGATCTTGCGCTTGAGCACCAGTGCATTGGCTGGGTTGGCCTCCAACAGCTCGGCATAAAGTACCAGGGCCTTAGCGAACTCCCCGCGCTGCTCTAGCTGCATACCCTCGAGCCGGGCCACGCGGGAACTACCCGGGAATTTGGTCTGTAGCGCTTTCAAACACGTCTGTAAAAACGCCGAAACATTAGGTTAGTAGGATGAAACTTGGGCTCCGATATTAATTGAATTCACCTCTGCCAGCTCGTCGTCATGCAGATCCAGAGCAGCGACAAATGTTTGTTCATACACACCCCACACTAGCGGTGTAAAAACAATTTTAGCGTAAGAATCCAGCACATATCCAACATTTCAACTCGTACTCACATTCGTCGCCGAGACCCCAGCTGTGCTTCGTCACCAGCAGCTTCCCGATGCTCGCAACGGCTCGCGGCTCACGCAGCTTCTCCTTGCGCACGTAGTGAAGCAGCTCCACGCACTTGTCGCGAGCGCCACTGCGCTCGGCCGTCGCCAGCTTCTGCTCGAACTCGCGCTGGCCCATGTTTTGACAGTGAAAGGGAGAAACACTCCCAATTTCAAATTGGAATTTATTTTAAATTGCATAAAAATAGTTTTTGTGATTTTTTCAAGATACTTTTAATTTTATATTTTATTAATGTTTTTTAAAAATGCTTCTTAAAAATAGCATTACCAAAACCTTTTTTTAAAGAAAAGTTATAAAAAGTGTAAAACTTTTTCGGCAAGCTACGCGTCCAGGTTTCCATGAGCAGGTATTTTTCAGGTTTCGAAGCAGGTTTTGTCCAGGTACCGAATTAAATGTATATTTCCGAAATTTTCATTTGGCACGACAGCCACACATTGCCACGCGGCAGCTTCCAGGCCCAGCGCGCGCTCGCCCCCTCCCCCTCGCCATGGCACGGACGCACAAGACTGCCCAGATCAAGGCCCAAATGGCGGAGAAGGCTCGCATCGAAGAAGAGGAAGCACGTCGTCGTGAGGAGGCTCGAATCGCGGACCTCGACAGTGCGAGAACGCGCTCTGAGAAAGCTGGTGCGCTTGTCCGTGCGTGCGAGCGTCAGAACGTAGGGTCGACGGACTCTAGTACTTCAGGGGCTAATGCCCTAGTGGTAGACAAAGAGCCCGACGGCGAAGAATCCGCCGGTGAAGAATCAGAAGATGAAGTCCAAGAAGAAGAAGAATCAGAAATAGAAGATGATGAAGATAAAGAAGAAAATGAAGAAGAAGAAGGAGAACTTGAGGAGAAGCCTCCCACCAGTCGAGATACTAAAGGAAAGAAAAGAACTCTTTCGGACGTGGAAGACGAGGAGTTAGTGAGAGTTCCTGCTTTCAAGAAGGAACACGACTCCTGGGCAAGCCTGGAGTTTAGCTTGCGAGAGTATATGAACACAACGCACCAGAAGATAGTGATCAAGGAGGTTATTCATACTGCACGGCGCAACGCTGCTCTTCGGTCTCAAGTACGGTTCAAAGGGCGTCCAGACTCTGATATTCCACTCGTCCCGGCCGAACTAGAGCCGTACCAACGCAAGTACATCTGCACACACGGGTGGTCTGAGCGAGAACGTTCAACTGGAAAGCGGACATCGCATGCATTACGCCGCACGGATTGCCCGTTCCAGATGCTAGCCCAATTGGCGAAGAAGACGGATGGATCCTGGTGCGTTTCGATTAAACGTGAGGTCTACGAGCACAACCACTTCGTTTCCGAGGATATCTACAGGTTTTATCCAGGTATTCGGCAGGTTTCTGCTGACTCGCCGCTCATGCCTGGGGTTGAGTTGCTGGTCGAGGCTCAGGCTGGGACATCAAGCGTCTACGACTACATTCGCAGCAACTCAAATCACCGCGTGACCATGGACGACGTCCGCAGCATGATTTCGCGGTTGCGGAGTAAAGGCAAGTTAACGGGAGGTTGATGCTGTACCAAATCTAACAACGCACGATTGTGTGCACCAGGTGTGGAACTTTCTGACAATGATGCGGTGTCTGAGATGATTGTGGAGTTTAATCTGGAGTCGTCAAAGAACGTGTCGACTGTCAATGAGAATGCTCGCGGTGATACCGGCGTTATCTCGTTCACAAGTGGACACATGCGTGCGATGTTGAACAGTTTTCCAGAAGTGATCCAACTTGATTGTACTCATAAAACCAACCAGTACGTATCCAATTGCTGGATCGGACGTCGAATTTGCCCAGATATAATCCAGGTATTACACAGATATTAACACATTTTGTTTTGCAGATATAACTATCAGTTACTGAGCATGGTTGCAATGGATCAGTACGGTCAAGGCCAACCTATTCAATACTCACTGCTCGAGACTAATTCGGACTGGAACATGGCCAAGGCCTTGGATCACTTCAAACGTGCTAACGAGCGGTGGAAGTCTGTTCGCATTGTAATCGTCGACAAAGACATGAAAGAGATCGATGTGATCCGACAGAAGTTGCCTGAGGCTCGGATTCTCCTGTGTCATTTCCACGTGATAAAATGGCTGCACAATACTATCCGGAATTCAAGAAAGTTCGGAGTCTATGAGGAAGAAGTCCTGGTGCAAATGAGGCACAATATCACTAACATGACCTACGCAAGAACCGTAGCTGACTACGAGAAGTACAGAGGAGAGTTCGAGCATTTGGCATGTCGTGGTGGGCGGACCCAACTGTGGACTTACTTCAAGAAAAACTGGGATTCTCTCACAGAGATGTGGGTGATGGCTCACCGAGCTGATCTGCCTCACTTCAACAACCACACGAACAATTGCGTGGAGAGTCTGTTTGGTAAACTGAAGCGAACACTCAAGGGAAAGCTGACAATGCGGACCAGTTTGGAGGCACTTTTCGCTTACCAGAAGCGTTTGGAGGAGGACTACAGATCCAAAGTGTCGATGCCAGGGACATTGAGAGATGTGGCTTACACAGAGGAAATGAACATCGCCTTAGGTATGACGACACACTGGGTTGCACAAGCTATCAAGACGCAATACGATGTTGCAGTGAATGACAACCTCGCTAGCGCTTACGCTTACAAAGATAACGGTTCTACTGTTACTGTGACACGTGATAACCACGAGTTCCTGAGTGAGAAAGACGGACGGACGTGCGACTGCGAGTTCTCACAGACGATGAAGTTGCCGTGTCGCCACGTCATGGCTTTCAGAAAGGCGTGTGGCAATCCATTCATCATCTCTTATGCTGCCATCGAGTCCAGGTAAGCCCAGGTATTGACCAGGTATTTTCCAGGTTTCTAACAAATGTCTCTTCTTGTGGTGGATAGATGGTTTGGCCAAAGCCGGTGTTCACCCGACGAGTTGTCTGAGCTATCCGATCCCTTTGTAGCCAAAATATTCAAGTCCAAACGCGACGCAACACCACGGAACGCTGGACTTAGCGAGCCACAGAAGTACAGGCAAGCTCAGCAAGCCTTTGCTCGCATTGGAGATGAACTGGCACGTTTGGAGGACGGAGAGTTCGTGTGTGCGCTGCAGCAATTGGATCAGTGGTGGTATAATTTGAGGCAGGGGAAAAGACTAAAGGGGGCGAGGACAAGTTCGGAGGATGAGGTG
>NW_008649002.1:1107516-1119584 GCF_000247585.1 Phytophthora nicotianae INRA-310 | reverse complement strand
TCAAGACGCAATACGATGTTGCAGTGAATGACAACCTCGCTAGCGCTTACGCTTACAAAGATAACGGTTCTACTGTTACTGTGACACGTGATAACCACGAGTTCCTGAGTGAGAAAGACGGACGGACGTGCGACTGCGAGTTCTCACAGACGATGAAGTTGCCGTGTCGCCACGTCATGGCTTTCAGAAAGGCGTGTGGCAATCCATTCATCATCTCTTATGCTGCCATCGAGTCCAGGTAAGCCCAGGTATTGACCAGGTATTTTCCAGGTTTCTAACAAATGTCTCTTCTTGTGGTGGATAGATGGTTTGGCCAAAGCCGGTGTTCACCCGACGAGTTGTCTGAGCTATCCGATCCCTTTGTAGCCAAAATATTCAAGTCCAAACGCGACGCAACACCACGGAACGCTGGACTTAGCGAGCCACAGAAGTACAGGCAAGCTCAGCAAGCCTTTGCTCGCATTGGAGATGAACTGGCACGTTTGGAGGACGGAGAGTTCGTGTGTGCGCTGCAGCAATTGGATCAGTGGTGGTATAATTTGAGGCAGGGGAAAAGACTAAAGGGGGCGAGGACAAGTTCGGAGGATGAGGTGAACAGGGAGACCGAGAACTGTAACGGAGGAGCAGGTGCAGAAAACGCGAATGAATGCAGTGATTCGGAAGCTCCTACTCAAAAGGCTACAGAAGGGCCCCCTTTCAGTTCAGTAGGGAGGTTGAAGGGCGGAAGTGCGATGGCGACGTCCGTACCAACCGTGCCTTTGTCAGGAAAAGTGAGGCGAGTTGGCCGCCCAAAATTGAATCGCGCAGAAGTTAGGGAAAAGACACGCGTTGCTCTCAAAGAGTACAACGCCGGAATGAATTTGAGAGTGATCCTCCGCGAAAGTGACGTTTGCGACGTTGTCGCCACCCTGCACGAAATAAAGCCTGCTGTACGAATCGTCGGTTCGTATTTAGGTACCCACCAGGTCAAGACCGTTCACCAAAACCGTGCGATGAAGTGGAGTGTCGACGAAGAATATGTGGCTTCACGAGTGCGATTTAGACTCCCGGAAAGTGTTATTGATGACGCTTTAAACCTGCTAAAGAATGGAATTGGCCGGGACGAAGAGATTGAGCTCGGTAGTGATGGAGAAAGGACTGGAGATATCACTTGTTTCGTGGTCACCATCGAAAAACTGGGTCAGTTTACACGTGAACAACTGGAAGCGATGAAGTGGTTGTGGAATTTGCAAGCGGCATGTTGTAATGCCGTTCTGAGTTGTACTTGGCTAAGTAGCGTTGTCAAACCTGTGGCCGAGCAACCTGTTGCCCCACAAGTAACAAACTTGCAAATTCTAGAGTGCTGGCCGTATGCAGAGCTAAAAGGATTCGGATTCGATTTGACTTACTCGGATCTGTTCTGTCTGCGAGACTCTGTATGGATGATGGACAACACCATGAGAGCTGTCACTGTATCCCTGGGACGCTACAAGAAGAGTTTGAGCGTTATGTTGCCTCCTCCGACCGGGAACCCAAGTGAAGAACTGCAATCCAGCACCATTGACGAGATTAGCCAAGCGACCACGAAGCGACCTTTCGTATTGCTGCCTATTAACCTGGGAGGTGTCCATTGGGCTGGTATAATAGTGAATCGAGCTGAAAAAAAGGTGATGATTTACGACAGCTTGAACGGCGCCAAAGACAGAAAGGAGCTGAGAAAGTTGGCGGACTTCATTACGACAAAGGCTTTGAGAGATGAATCGTACCTGAAAGTGGATGTTACGGAGCCGACGCAGATGGACAGCAACAACTGTGGAGTTTTCGTGAGCCTATTCTTTTGGAGTGCAGTGAGCGATGAAGCTCCAAGTGATCTTTCGCCTACTGGTCTCACCAAGCTACGGTGGTCACTGCTCAACGCGATTTTGAAGATGAAGCAGCGCTAATGTGCTGGAAGAGCAGTTGTAAGAGCCTAGCCTTCAATACATGCTGAATACCTGAAGAATACCTGTTTCATAAGATAAACTATGAATGCAGTAGTGTTGCAGGATTTCAGCCGACACAATGGAGTGGCAGCCATTCCAGCTTTTTATCGAGTAGGACGCATGTGAATTGACCAGGTTTTACACCTGTAAAATACCTGGTCCAGCCCTGACCTTAATGGGTGGCTGTGAGAAGTTTTTGCCATCTCACTTTCAAATTTAACTTAGTTCCGCGCATACGTATTGTCCAGTTACTTTCACATGAAAAATACCTGGTACTGAAATATACTCATCTAAAATAAATTACGCTTTCTGATTCGGCGATACCTGTATGAAACCTGAAACCAAACCTGGACAATACATGGAGTATCAGAATTCTGAGAAATTTTGTTATCTGGAATACCCGTCCAAACTTTTTTTATACGTTTAAATTTAATTTAAAATGTATTTTACTTATGATGTAATATTTAATCTGTGCTATCTGTTGGCAAAAAGCACTTGAAAGTATACGTCTGAAGGAAAAAATGCTGAACAGTAAACTAGGTTTTAGCACCGCTTTGCTCTTTTATTTCTTTATAACTTTTTATTTCTATAGTGGGGTCTCTCCCTTTGCAAAAACGACGTTGCAGTTGCTAAAGCAAACCGCTACATCAAAGTCAAAGTCAAATAGAGTTTGCATCTCTCATGAAAACTCGAATTTAGTGGTAGTTCAAGTCGATTTTTGTTATGCCGCAACATACACGAAAGTTTGTACTTGTGCCTTAAGTTAAGTAATAAGCACATGAGCTGTTCCCATTGGCAACGAATAGACTCTCTATGTGGGCCAACCAAGTGAAACGAGGCCACCTTGCCATTCATAAAGATAAGCCGAGGGATGTGACGGAGGAGATGGCTTTGACGCCATCTCACTCTTAAAACTGACGGCAACTCAACAATTGCATCTACATATAACAATTTAGAGGTCTAAAATAGAGGGCAGAGTATCTGCAACGGGCAATAGATGTTTTATTGTCTAATTTGCAATACTACTGTACGTATTATAATAGACAGAAGAAATATTTAATAGATTTTGAGTTAATTGTTCTATAATAGATTGAGGCAAGAACATACTTTAATTTTTTCGGGTAATTTTGCTGCTTAGGAACAAGTGAACAATTGCCTGGCTCATACTTGCATATCAGTGGTGGTTTTCCTCGCCTATAATGTCTGTGTATATTTATTGAGTTCGTTGAAGTTGGTGAAGGCCGTGTCGAGCTGTCCGTATCTTGATACAGTCGGCAATGGCTGATAAATTCCCACAACCTCGCTATGCCCACACCGAACACAAGTCCCTTCTGGAAGGGCAATTCTGCGTTTCGAACTCACAATTAGCATTTATGTGGGAGATACGTGTTTACAACTCAGATCATCAAGCTAGAAAAGATTGTTTCACAAATCAGAGTTAAGTCGTAAATGAAACCTGGCTAATTTAAACTCGAGTTTATAGCCGAGATAATATATTTCCCCGGGCCAAAATACCTGCAATGAGCAATAATATATATAAATCGCTATCGATGTATTAATAAATGCTACGTAGATAACTGTAATATCAAGAATTGTAAGAAATGGATCTAATCTAAAATTTAGTCCACTGGAAAAAAAACATGGCCTTTCATTATTTCACAGAGAATTATGACATTGAGCATTTATCGGTAATCTATCTGTCATTTGTTCGAATGTTATTCAAACGGTTGTGTTATACCAACAACCAAGTATATCTCTAGTTCGAGTACTCTAGTACTAAAAGTTGGACCATATTTAAATAAGATCTCCATCATTTATCGAATATCGTTTTTTTTTTACTTTAGTACGCGGCAATGTGTAGCTCACTAAACGAAGGAATCTGGTTCGCAGTAGAGTATTGTTTAAGAGTGCCAAAATGAGAGGGCATGCGAAACGGTGCTGGCCATATTCGTTCGTATCGACAAGCTATTCGTTCCAGCGACAAGAGGTGGCTTCCGTCAGAGTATTTTGTATTCAGAATTGTAAGGCAACCTTGATAAAACAGAAGACCTGAACTAGCAGCCTGTGTATGAAATCGATGGCACTCATATGGAAAACCCTCGACCCAGACGATATCACCTACCTTGAAAAGCACTCGAAAAATACTTCTGCATTTGGATCGCCAATACCTCTTTGTGGAATAAGCACTACAAGCGGAGCAGAAGGTGAAAAGAATGGATTACTGTGGAGTAATTTATGTAACAAGTTTGTTTTTGCTTTGGTCCAGTTTTGCCATCGTATGATGTCGAACTGGTCACAATGTGCGCAAATGCACCAATTTCAACAGCGAAGTCGAAACTCCGAAGCTATAGATGGGTGAGTATATCGTCGATGGCTGCCCCTACGCCGCCTGTGGTGTGCCTGCTGGCTGGATCATGCTTTACACTGGGAATAAAGGCTAAAGCCTAGTGCCAAAAGAAAACTTCTACACTACGATCTTGACCGACTTCTTCGTTATTTCCCTTAAACTCTTATTTAGCAAATAGTCCAGGAAGACAATTAGTAGCAAAGCTTAATGCTTACTGCCGCAAAAAGGAAAAGATATTTTGAAGCAATCAGACGATTTTGTGGGTCTTGCTTCGAATTTATCTAATCTTGTAAGCGGTGCTGATAAATATACCAAAAAAAAGGTATTGTCGTTCGGTTGTCCCAGCTTGGTTGAATCTGCCGTACTGTGATGGGGCATCGGCGACTCGCCGACGGCGAGCTCTTAAGAAGAAAGCACATCGAGATGTGGATGCTTACGCACATGTACAGTTTCATAATCATGTACAGTTTCATAATTATGAAGTACCGATACAGCTTAGTTTTAGTAGACAAGTTGAGGGTAATTTACATCGGGTAAATCCTGAAAAGAGGCTATCCCAGCATGAGATCCGGAGATGGGAAACACTCGCGCTTTCTTCGAAGTAGTATTTTTACTGGAGTGGAGAACTTGAATGGTAAGACATCCGCGCTCTCTATTAATACCCAGTTACTACCGACGCAATAATAACAACAACGTATTTCATATTTCAGCAGTAGTTAGAAACAATGCTGAGGCAGTACACGTTCGCAATAACGTTGAACTCAACTCGACTACATGTAGTATTACAGTAACACATGTATCATATCACGCGTGGTCGACAATAATGAATCCAAATGACTTATTTATATTCTACTTGAAGTATTTTTTAACTCTGTAAGTGACTCCCTCTCCGAATCTCTTCCCGATCATATGCATTTTCACGTTTCAGGATTGTGGTTTGAGAGTCAACTACACTGGCTCAGTGACCCGGACTTCTTCGTCAGTCTTCGATTTGCTTTTGACACTCCGCAACGTACTCATGAACAAGTTGATCATTCTTGCAGCCACTGCCGCCCTTACCACCCTAAGTGGTCCTGCTACCGCCGACGAAGACAGTTGCGTGTTGATAGACTTCACCGCCGAAGAGGAAGAGTTTGCCGACTTGAACGATGGTATCAAAACTAGTAAAGTTGGTAAATTGCTCGGCTCGATTCTCGGAAGTTACGACCCCTTGGTTCGAAGCAAAATCGCGCTTCGAGGGTTCAACTACAGCGCTCTGGGCCAAGATCTGACAATCTCGACCGCCATCGACTCGATTAACATCACCGGTCTGACGAACTTTGTCCCGCAAGATATCAACGTGACTTCGCCGAATTCTGTTTCGATTTCAACTGCCTCATCTGGCCAGGTGACTGTCGACGCTCAATTGAGTGCTACGGTTGAGGAGAAGGATGTCTCTGCAACAGCTCACCTGCAGTTTGTGCTGGAACAGCCGACGATCACGGTCGAAGTTGAAGCGAATATGTACGCTTGCGCGCCGGATGTGTCTGCCTCGGTGTGTTCAAACCTGACAATTGCGGATCTTCAGACTGACCTGGAGAGCGCAACCAATAAACGACACTTTGTGAACATCATGAAGGAGGTGCTGATGAGATTCAAGGACGCGTCTGTGAAATCGTTCACGCTTGACTTCGAGTCGATCTCGGATTTTGACTTGAGCTTCGACAGCTCGAGCTTCGTGTTCCGCAATCTCTTGCGTCTCGTTCCGGACTACTCGGCTGAGGATATCAACAAGAAAGGCTCGATGTACGAAACGTACGTGACGACAATGAATCGCCATGCTCCCACAGTGCTGAACTATCTGATTGACGCCACACTAGAGCCTTTGTTTGGTGCGACGTGCCTGTCGGAAGAATAGACGAAGCAGGTTACTGCGATCCCTAAACTTTACCAATGTAGGTCGCAACGTGAACGTTGCTCAGAGGCACAGGAGTGGTCAACAAATGACACGTCTCCTGCTTGATCAATCTTAAATTGATTCCATTACCACACAATTGAGCTTAAGACACTCTAAACGGTTTGAAGCGACGATGCTGCGGCCTTAGTCGTACCGCGGTGCTTCCGCTGGGTACTCGTGCGGCATGGCAATGCGTTCAGGATAAAATGTATGATTGGAGGGATACTCCAGCAGGTTCTCTAGGCGTGCAGAATAAATGTCGACGTAGCGCTGCACAAGGAAAGCGAACTGCGATGGGTACGTGTCTGCTCTGAAAACCGACCCGAAGTTGACGTTGACCAGATTCTCCATCTCTGTCTGAAGCGCCTCGTGAATATTGACCAGTTGGTCGACAAACGCGTGGTTCTACAATGCAGCGCGTTAGACCACGCAACAAACCCCGAGAACGATAGTTTCATTGCTTACCTGAGGAATGGGCTCCGAACGCAATTCATTCTGGATACTGCGCATCAACTCCTCGATTTTGCTGATCTACAACCATCATCACGATTAGTTATCCACACCTTCCTCAAAAACTATAAAACCAGAAACGGCGTTCGCACCTGAAAGGCAAGTCGCTGGTATTCTGGCGTTCGATGCACATGCATCTCATCTTCCAGCTCGCTAATTGATCATAGAATATAAGTTACTACAGAAAGATAGGAATAATACAACAACAAGACCTACCGAATAATGGCACCCGTTCGCCATCCATTAGCGCGAGAGGGCTCAACTAAGTCCGAGAACAAGTTATCACTGTGACACAGGATGTAAGAGTAAACGTATGATACGCAACGATATGACTCGCAATAGCGATAGCTGCATGGAGACATACCCGATGTAGAGCACACGGCTGCCCACCCAACCGGTGAGTTTCGATAGTTGATAGACGCTTCCTTGCGTGTAAACCTCACCCCGATGCAGTGCACGCACAGCATGCCACTATTAAGGTCAATTGAAAGCACCCAAACGTCAGCGAATAGCTCTCCAAAGACAATATCAGCAATTAAAGTAAAGCAGCTTACCTGCACTTGTTTGTGTCCGATGTCGAGCATGCGGAATGAGCGTTGGCGAGTGTAAAATTTAGGCTTCCGAGCGCTGACTATGACCACATCGAATAGCTACAGCAAAAGGAGGTGGTCAAGAAGTACTCAATAACCATACAGAACACAAAGCATACCTCTCGCCAGTCGTCACCAAGCATATACTTCAGACCAGCGTTGATGTACGGAAACGAGCTGTTCGTACACAAAAAGCTCTTCTTACCAGAGTCCTGAGAAAGAACGGCAGCAAAGGAATAAGTCAGGTAATCATCCAGCATCAGCCAAACGCACGCTACCGACACGAATGCGCTCCAGAAGCGGTCTCAACGCTGGGTTCGGTTCAATGTACTTCGGTAGGTCCCGTGCTACCTCCTTGTGCATCTCTCCGCTCAGATGGACGTTCGTGATAGCCTGGTTAACGTCCTCAACCAGTGCGATGGGCTCGTACTCAATATCGCGATCGATCATGTACTGCACCACATCGGCAAAGAGACACGCGTGGGCCACACTGAAGAGGTCATTCAGCGGCTCCATGTTGTAGTCACGGTCGTGCACAGAAATGTGCCTGGAGCCTCCATACAGTTCCATAACCTCGTCCCGCGAGAGCCGCTGGCGTCCTCGGAATACCGCCGTGTTTGACAGTTTTTGGTGCGAGCTGATCTTGCACAGAAGACCCTTCTGCTTATCGATCGTCAGTCCACGAATGGCAAAGCTCGGGTCATACTGCAGCACTGACACGCCTTCCGGGTACCGTAACTTGCTCACCTATATCGTAATACAATAGTGAGCACTAACGACCAAAAGTGATAGTCACCGACCGCTGCAACGCACCATGTAGTCTCTGGCCATAGCGTAGATGAGATGCTGCAGTTCCTCCGAGTAGTGGCACAGCGTATAGTCGTAATCTGCACAATTTTGGTCAGATATTGGCAACTTTAATCTGTAAAAGTTGCAATTATTGCAAATTGCAGCTCACCGAACCCGACGACGTCAATGCCTGACAATCTGATAACACAGCAAGAGCACTGGAATTAAATTCTGTCCTTACAAACGTCGTTAATACCACTCCTACCGTAGGTGGTTGTTAGCGAACACGACGTCGGATTGGATGCTCTCATTCGGTTTGAAGGTTTGTACGTCTCGCTGTTCACGGGGCACATAGTCAAGCTTCAGCCACCGAATGCGCATAAATCGCCAATGGAATTCCACGCCGCACCTCGTAGCGCTCGACCAACTGGTGAATGGCAGGTAGTGACGAAGGGATCGATACACGTAGCTGTGGCACGAATGATAGCGCCGACAGCCGCCGCGCTGAGATCGGTAACCGCAACGGCAACAACTTGGAGGTGACTCGAAGCAGCGCCATCACCTTGACCACAAAACCAAAATTGAGATAGTATTAGCCAATCCGGACGTTGGATTAATCCACCAATCAGAATGCTAATAAAAATTATTTCACACGCTCTGTTTTATTTAATTTTAGTTATTTCCTTTGACATTTTTTTTAAGAAAAAGAAAGAGGAGAATGAATATCAGGTTACATTTCCGAAAGTACTTAATAAGTCATCGACAATCTAAACAGCACACTTTTAAACGTTTAAACGTCACTTAAAGGTAACGTTTAGACTTTTTGATGAAACTCAATAATCAATTAAAATTTGTTTCGCTATTTTGAAACCAGCACTTATTTAGCTTATTAACGACGCCACCTAATTTGGAGAAGCTGATATTCGTATGGCTCTCACAGTCATAGCACGCTGGATTTTCTTAAACAGGGATGGGATAGCTTGTAATTGAACGTTGCCTTACAAAGAGAATTGCTTTGAACATAGAGATTAATTCAATTTTATACTAATTCGAATTTGATGCCACCAAACTACTATTATTTTGGCACACAAATATGCGGAGTAAAGTGCTGCAGCTCTGGCATGCCGCTAAGTGCAGCTATTGTTGCTATCAGCACCTTTCTCCTTTTGCGTTTTAGTTAGAAATAATCACTGTGGTATGGATTTTTTCACTGTTGAGGTGGTGTAATGACTCATCGCTAACTTAATCCCATATGGTGCATTCAGGACACCGGTATTATAACAGGATTCTCAGACTCACGCGTGAATCTGGTCAGGCAGGACCGAAAGTATTCCGCACAATACAATAAGACTTCTGCCCGAAAACATAAGATGACCGACTCGGACGTAGAATTTCAGACCACGCACAACTTCCTTGAAGTTTTCGATGACGACGAGCTCTACGGTGATCCACTCATGGCGAGCCCTGTTAACACGTCTCCCTCTTCTCCAACCACCGAAACTATCATCCCATTTCCTGTATCGAAGCGAGTACGTCGTGTAACGCCCAAGGAGCAGATTGATCGACTGCAGGACGAGATCCGTGGACTTGCCGCGCATCTTCACGCAATCGAAGCAGTAGCTGTCCCACCTCACCCCCACTCTCACAGTCGCCGCTCCGAGCTGTGGCGTATAATGGCCCTTCGACAGCTGGAGCAACGTCGGATTTCGGAGAGTGAGAGCCGCGAACTTCGAGAGATGGTGAAACATCAGATCGAAGAGGCAAAAAGTTTGTCTAGAATTCTGAGGCGAAGGACGAGGATTCAGGTTGGTTGAGCGAGTATTTGACCAGGTTACGGAGTTTTGTGCTGATTATAATTTCTTTTTGGGTGTATGGTTGTAGCGACTACGGGAAATGCTGGAAGACAATCACCGTAACCGACCAAACGAAACAATCCCATTCGCTGTCGCAGTTCAAGAAGGTGAGCAAGTCTTCGAGGAAATGTTGCGCGATGTCAATGATATCTACCAGAACATGGACGCGCTGTTCACGGAGAAGGGAATGCACAGCATGTCATGTCCTGGTCGTAAGCGTCAGTCAGACAACACAGTGCTCAACGGTGTATGTTTCGAGTTGATGCAGCGCGAAATCGTGCCGTTTGGTGTGGAGAAAGTGAAAGACGCGATATGGAGCTCTCTCGGACAATTAGAGCTGGAAGGTCTGCGGAGTGTTAGGGGGTTTAAGACGAACGTTCAGTTTCGCAAACACGATTCTAGTCGAGATACGACAACGGCCATGGTCAGCTTCTTTGCAGACCTCTCGAGTGGCCGCAGTACCAGCGTCAAGATACGTAAGGTTGTTCGTCGGTATGATGAAGAGCATCGGACTATCTTCATTTATCGGACGTTCATGGAGCCAAACCCGTGCAATTTCAGAAAACCTGTCGGCGTGCACGCAATCTCAACATTGGTGATAGAAATTCGGTACGATGACCCGGACGACGACTCCACACTGATCCAGAGCCATTTCACTGTAACGCGATATGATGAAGAACTCGCGGCGGGCCATCGATTGCGACTGGGTGTCAATCTAAATATTTCGATCGCAGTTTGGGATGAAATGATATCACGTATCCACGATCAAGTGGAGAGCTACTTGGTGAGCAGAGCCAGTTGTAATCCCTACAAGATGATCTATGCTAGATCCCCCATTGTATAATGCTTGACAATGAAAAGCTTCGCTATGCACATATCAGCTCGGAATTTACTGTTAAATCCCCCAGAACCATGCAAATGGAAAATTTAGAACCATGCAAATGCAAAATTTGAATCCTTCGTCTATTCTATTTACTTAATATTTTCAGCCCGATTTTCCTTTCAGCTTCAATAATGTTTGTGATAAGTGTCTGTTATTAACTAGAATCTAGATTTTTTTTACTGTAAAGAAAAGCTGAAATTGGTTTCCTAAGTAAAGGTTTCAGTTTGTAAACTGAAACTGCCAGAACGAAAACACTCTGTGATTGGTCAAAACAAGTCATGTATCCCTTCCTGCAAGATCCAACTTGCTGCGATGTCGCTCACATGCGTCGAAGTCTCGCTCCATTCGAGCGTGAAGGGCCTAGAGCACGTCTACACCGCCGTGAACGCTTATCTGATACCGCTCACTCTGGACGGCGCTGTGCGTAATGGCTGTCTGGGCGTCCTGGAACGGTTCAAGACAAAGTCCTGCACCACTGACGCTATGGACGCGGCGCTAGATAACTACCACTACAGCACCATCCAATGGCTCGTAATTAACAACAAACTGGTCCCCAAGTCTTTAATAGTAAACGAAGCGCTGAAGTGCGCGGCCGAACAAGGAAAAAGTGAGGCAGTAGAGCACCTGCTGGCTCACTGTAGTGATGAGGCAGTCGAGAGGGCGTTTAAGTACGCAGCTCGCAAGGAGAAATGGCAAGTTGTCGAGATATTATACAGAAAATGCACACATGGCTGTGCTGCTCTGGGCGATGCGCTGAAGATAGCAGCCAGTAAAGGGGAGCGAGACGTGGTGGAGCTCCTCTGGAGAGGGTGCGACGAGAAAGATGTGGCCCGCTCGTTGAAGAGCGCAGCTGTGGAAGGTAAATGGAACGTGGTTGGGGAATTGTATCGGCACTGCCCCACTGAATCTAGGGAAATAGGTGTTGTACTTCTGTGCGCGATCGAAAAGGGCAAATGGGGTATGGTTGAGATGCTTTATCCTCGATGCAGGGAGAAGGGCCTGGTGGAAGCACTGAAAGTGGTCGTGATACAACATCGATGGGACGTAGCAAAGCTCTTGTGTCGGAAGCTGCAGAAGAAAGAGTATGAAGACGCGCTGCAATTGGTGGACAGAGATGAAGGACGCTTGCTACTTGATCGTCTTTATAGAAGATGCAAGTGCTTCCAAGCCGAGAAAGCAGTCATGGAAGCGACGAAGCG
>NW_008649002.1:1104526-1105286 GCF_000247585.1 Phytophthora nicotianae INRA-310 | reverse complement strand
ACAAGCAGTCAGGTCCGAGGCAGATAGCTCTTCCAACCGCAGACCATCGTCGATAGACTGCCGCGCGAGCTTCAACATGAGCCCAGTCATGGTGGTTGATACCGAGGAATCCGAAACATTCACCGCGCTTCAGACCAAACGAGAGATTGCGGACAGCCACCTTTCCACCAGGATACACCTTCCGAAGTCCGACGAGCTTGACGGCATCTCCGTCTGCGTCGCCAGCGGCAACACGATCTGCCTCATTCTGGACATCTTCATCAATTTCATGGTTTTCACCGTAGTTTTTGTGATCGTGAATGTCGTCCTTAGCCTTCGCAAAGGTCTTCGAGTAGTCCAGATACACTGCCAGACTCATGTAGAGAACCAAGGTCAATGCGAGATAGAGTAACTCCCAGCCGATGACGTCTCCGCTGAATGGACTTGTGGTGCCTTCACTATACTGGATAGTATCAATATCGTTCGTGACCATACTGAGCAGACCATTTCCGAGGTTGAACAGTGGCGAGAATCGCCAGAAGAACTTTAAGACTGAGTTAGCATCGGAAGTCGAGTCAACGGTGTCCAGGATGAAGGACGTGATCATTAACACCACACCGATCATAAAGTTGAGCACGATTGTGTATGTCTGTGCGGACGCGTGCTCCTTGAACAGGAACGACAGGCAGTACGTGAACGGACAGATGGCGAGTCCGAAGAGCACGAACAGGAGAATCACCGCCGGGAATGTCTCGGACGAGCAGCTATCACAGTCCTGGCC
>NW_008649002.1:1098995-1100461 GCF_000247585.1 Phytophthora nicotianae INRA-310 | reverse complement strand
GTGGTCTTACCGGCACCGTTGTGTCCCAGCAGACACGTGATCTGATCCTTGTACATGGTGACATCAAGTCCCTTGACGGCTATCTTCTCGCCACCAGGGACCTGGAAGACCTTGCGTAGGTGCTTGACTGAAAGGGCTTCGCCATTGCGCTCTTGTTCACGCATGTCGGTGCTGACCAGTTCGAAGTCCGGGTTCAATTCTATCGTCACCGTATCCAGGCGAGCATCTGGAAGACTCTCGGTGATCACCTGTCTCTGTTTGTGACTTCTCCAATACGACGGTGACACGGGGAAATACCATTTAAGCGACGTGCCGTACTCCCTGGGCACAACCTTTGCAAAGTAGAGACCGAGAATTGTGTACAGAATCGTGTCGAAAGCAAACATCCCAATTGCAGCGCTAATGCTATAGTTGTGACTCAGCGTATCCATGGTCGAAAATTGCACTCCTTCTCCCGTTTTCTCAGCATTCGCGAAAACATTCACCCCCAACGAGAGAGCCACCGGAGAGAGTATCGAACCAATCTTCTTGGTGCTTTCAGCTGTGCTATCCGAGAAGCCTTGAGAGATCGCGTACATAGCGAAGAATGCCACCATTCCGACGAACGCACCAACGCGAGCCTTGCTGAACAGAGTACTGATGAGGAAGGCCAACGCCAGCACACTCAGTCCAAACAGGAAGAAGAAGAGGAAGGTGACGAACATCGAACTGTTGGCGAAGAGTCCCGCCAGACCAGCGAGAGCTTGGACAACAGCACCGACGAAGAGGATGGCCGTGTATGTCACGTACCACGTTACGATGATAGACTTTTCGCTAACACCGAGGATCTTCATGAACTCTCGTAAACGCAGTTCCTTCTCTTGAATGAGCACCACCAGAATGCGCGAGATCGTGAACAGATACGCCATCACAAAAACAATTGAGAATACACTTGAAACGTTGTCGTAGAACGGTGAGCTGGTGTAATCGTCTACAGGAAACGGGGCCACAGTGGCGCCCAACATGGACTGAGGAGCCTGGCGCAGAGGTGTAAGCAGAGCTTCCTTCGTACTGTTCGACAACGCCGTCAAAATCGTCGATATGGACGTGTCGCCTGACATACCAAGTCCGATAAGAGCTTCCTGTATCAAGGCATCTTCAGTCAAAACGTCGAGAAGGGTGTTATCAAGTTCGGGTGAGGCCATCGCTGTCGTCTGTGGACGTTGGCACACACCAGTAGTCGACTGGTTGGCAGAGTTCCACTCTGGCATGCACGTCACGAAGCGAGTGGCAAGCGTCTGCAGTGTCATGAAACCGGTTACAGTGTATACCGAGTAGTAGTCCGTAACTATATCCTTTTGAAAGGAGTCCACGTCCTGGAGAGATCCGTCTGTGGTCGGCACACGACCAACGGAGTCTCTATCGTCACCTCTGGTTGCGTTCAAACGCAAAGAGTATTCGATAGACCCAAACGTCCCAATGTCGTC
>NW_008649002.1:1094145-1098530 GCF_000247585.1 Phytophthora nicotianae INRA-310 | reverse complement strand
GTGCGAATTTTGGCAAGTCGGCGTCTACCCACTCGATGTCCAATCCAGTCGGTTGGAACAGATTGTACCGGGTACCGGCGGTATTGTCAGCGTCGTCACTCCAACCGGCCGGCACGTCGACCGTTGTCGTGATAAGCTTGAGCATACCAAGCAGTAGAATGAAGAAGGTGGGGACGAGGATTTCACACAGAGTTGCCATTGGCTGGCGCTTCTTGATAAGCCAGTTCTTCCACAGTAGTGCTCGCATGAACGTCCACGACGTGCGTCGCTGCGCCAGTTTTTCATTGGAAGTTTTGATGAACTTCTCCTGGAGAGTCATGAGTACGAACTCAATCTGGTTGCTGACTTTGTGCGGAGGGTTGGTATTGTGGTCGTTTCAGTCGAGGTGTCAAATCGAGAAATGAGCAAAGTACCTTGTGTGTTATCAGTCAATGGAATCGAAGAGGTTAATACTTAAGTAAAGCGTTTCATTACTAGTGAACTATGAAATCTTGGCGTAATCGATTGATGTAGACTCCCGAGTTCAAAAGTAATCGCCACGATAATTGGTTAAAAGATGCCTTAGCAAACATCTGCCGAAATGTCTCCAGTGCTGTGCTAGTAGTTTTCGAGGCTACTTGATGTGCGCGATCCTTAATGATGAATGCCGTCGAGCCAGAGAAATATCCACTGCCACGCAGGAATGTTTGTCTCGCTTATCGTCTCGCTTAACGCACTGTAGCACCACGGTGGTGCCCTCACATGTGTATAGTATGGGCTACTTATCCTGATTCGTTCTAGTGGTTGGTTTATTCAAGCAATGAATGAACACGGTGTGGTTACCGTCACGCGAACCTGAATTCCTCACTGCTGAGCGCTGAAAAGACGAAGTCCATGCAGCGTGGACGAAGTCTATCAGCCAAATTGGAGTGTGCGTCTAAAACCTGCTCAAATTGCTAAAAAGCGATTTGCATCGATCCGAGAAGCAAGGTTAAGCAACCTGGAGCGGTGACATGGTGCCGGTGACGAAATGAAGAGAAAATCACTCATCCCAGTCAGTGAACATTTCCCCACCGATTCAAAGGCACTGTTGAGTATCTGAGGTGATCATCTGTTGCAGCCCCATTCAATTGCCTTTTATCCCCGTAGTAATTCTTTCTTGAGGCGTGATTACTGTCATTTCCACCAATCACGACCAGTAAAATGCCCGGATTTGCAACAACTGTATCGCCAACTGAAACCTCACTTTGCAGGGCAACAACCACAACATTTATAGCCCACCATAGAAGTAGAACCGGTTCAGCAAGACCAGCCACAATGAAGAGCGAGGCCGTATCGGTTCTCATTCGGCGCCACCAACCCAACCGCACAACATTGACGCACATATGAAGACACATTGTCTGAGAAAAGTATTTTGTTTTACCAGTAAATTTACTGAAGACACTTAAAAGCATCCCCACCGGCAGTTGAGTAAAACTAAACGTTCCTTTCAGGACCAAAAATAAAGAATTATTTTACTACGTAATTTTAATTTACAAGTATGCGTTTTAACATACGCTCATTCCTGAATTTCGAAGACTGTTTTTTTTCATGTTCTCGTCTCGGCACTAACTGCCTTCTAAACACTAACATTTTCTGCGCACGTTTCCCCCGGCAGATTGTTTTCCATGTGACGGTAAATCCGGAAGACCAACTCTTCCCACACTACTAGGCCTAGGTCCAGGTTGGCGGACAATCGCAGTAATTGACCTGCAGGTAGACCTTCGTCATACCGCGTCACGTAAAAGTATCCCTGTAACAACGCAGTGTCACCTGCAAAAATCGCGCCGTGATACTGCACTTCCAGCACTAAAGTGACCACTATGCGGACGCCAACTTGATCACTTGCAGTTTTTGGCTCGACGTAGAGCCTATAGATGAACACGGAGCGACTATCTTCGACATACTTACGCACGATTTTCTGCACCTTAACTGACATCACGAAGTTGCCGGTACCATAGTACGTGACGAAGAGGCTGGTAAGCGATGTTGCTGTGGTTTGGTCGGAGTACTCGGTCTGAAACTGGACGTCTGTGTCAGTGATTTTGACGCACTGTAATTCCGTCAACACCAGTTGGGTAAGCGCGTCCCACATCGCTTCTTCTATTGCTTTGGAGCTGAATGGTATCGCCCTTCGGTCGATCAGCTCATAACGCACACCGTTTAGAGCGGTAGCCACGGCTCGACGTTTTCGGCCAGGATACGGGATTTTCTGTATGCCCTTTTCCATGAATATGGATTCGGCTCGAACATATAGATGGTCAACGTCTAGCATAATCTTCTCGAATGCTTGCGTGCCGCTTTGAGTAACATCGGGTAGTGGTGCAGTCTTCGGTGGTTCCAAGTAGTCTTCTACACCGAGTACAGTTCCCAACAGCTGAAAACAAAAGTTAGCCGTCATTCCAGCAAATACTACCATGACAGAACGCTTACCTTGATTTTATCTCGACGCTTTAACACCCACCGCAAGCTCCTGGCTTCTTGGATCTGAACGTGCATGAGTTCACGAAGCATCATGTTTTCTTCTTCCGAGATTTGCCGGTGTTCAAGCTGCCTCTCTGCAATCTGTTTCCAGAGTTCGGAGCGCTTGAGTGGATTCAGATCTCGGGGGGTTTGTTGAGCGTTCCGTTGCTGATCTGCCTCCAATGTACGCAATCGAGCCGTCAGTTCGGCAACCTCGTCTCGTAGCGCTTTAATCTTCTTCCAAGTTGGTACCCTGCTCCGCTTCGGTCTTTGTGCTGGAGTGGGGGTGAAACCAGACGAATGAGGGAAATTAAAAGTATCATCCTCTTCGTGTCGCCCCAGCGCCTTCAAAGCGTGTCTACCATCACCTTGGATGGGTACTCCTTGCCAAATAGCTTCGGAGATGGAGGCATCGATGCAGTGGGGTATGCCATGAAAGTCCAAACCGAAGTCTATTATCGAAGCGTCTTGATCTAAGTCAGGAAGTTCGAGGGAACAGGCACCGGCGGCGAAAGTTGCGGTTGATTTTGCAACGTCCGTGGAGCCTTCTAAAGCGTTTGGGGTGGCCATTAATGCTTGGTGTCGAGAGCCCCCTGTAGATGCGAAAGATATTGTGGTGTGGCGATGTCTCATCTGGCAACTTAAAGTTGGTTTGCCCCACTGCAAATCACCAATTGATGTACTGCATGATTACCCTCGAAGCCTTTACAGCTATTAAATACCAATAAACGGCTGCGCTCCCCCCGACTCTGAAGTGAGTGGATTTTCCGGGGTGCAAGTGTATATACGAAATTGTTGGTTGAGATGATTGCATCCATGGGTGCAGCTGCACGATTCAGCGATTATGAAATGATTTCCTGGGTAGCAATCCGATTGATTAAATGTTAGTACCATATACATGTATCCATGTTGCCATAAGAATCAAAGTTAGATAGACACTACTATACTACTCTGTCGAGGACATTGTCTGTAGCCTGGGCATCCATATTCGTGAGAAAGGAGTGAAGATGCTGGAGTCGATGAAAGGCTAGGCGAGTGCATGCACTACAGCTCATCTCTTGGATTGGAATACCGGCTAAAATGAAAACCAAACCGAACCAAGCTTCAATTGTAGTATACAGTATGCTGCCTTTTTTTAAGCTGCATGCACTGGTCGCGCAGGTAGTTGCCAGCGCATTGGAAACTAGGAATCTTGGTTGCAGAGAATCGAAAATCTCTTCATTAAGGCTGTAATCGCAGAATCATCGCACACCCTTAGATAGAAATAAAACAATGAATTGACTATCGAGGAGTTTCGCTGGCATTCTGGCTTTGCAAGAGATAGGCGCCTGTAGTAAACCAGTCGACCAAAGTGCTTACACCCCAAAATGATGATGTCCATGCCCTCGGTCTTCACGACTGAGGTTATTCCTCAGGGCGACCAAAGAGATTGTGTCACAAAGCGCCACGTCGCTTTAACAGTGTTCACGAAAGTGTTCGCGCTTCCCAAGGAAGAAGTGCCCAAGACTCAGGCGCTCCGACTGTTCATTTTGTCAGTCCATTCCTCAATTTGACGCCAAGAGCACAACTCAACTGCGAACAACCCGATACAAAAATCTACAAAAAGCGAATAACCAAATTGAATTCGAGCTCATGACTCTCCAGGAGAAGCTCGTCAAGACCTCGAGCAAGGAGTTGTCGACGCGGCGTACCTCGTGGACATTCATCCGGTCCTTGCTGTGGAAGAACTGGCTCATCAAGAATCGCCAGCCTGCTGCCACTGCATGCGAGATCCTCGTGCCCACCTTCTTCATCCTGTTGCTCGGAGTGCTTAAGCTACTCACCGAGACCGTGGAGGTTCCAGCCGGTTGGAGTGACGACGCTGACAATACCGCCGGTACCCGGTACAACCTGTTCCAACCGAC